>NW_010109615.1:0-17138 GCF_000699245.1 Pterocles gutturalis
CTGGGCTGCGCGGGCGCGGCGCTGATCCCCGCGGCGGACGTGAAGGTGGAGGTGCTGCAGAAGCCGTTCATCTGCCACAGGAAGACTAAGTGGGGGGACATGATGCTGGTTCACTACGAGGGCTACTTGGAGAGGGATGGCTCCATGTTTCACTCCACGTAAGTAGCTCGCCTTCGGGCGGGCTGGCGGGTGAGCTGCGCGGGGATATATGTCTATATGCGTCTCTTTGTATTAATGTTAACGTGGGTGATCTCTTCTGGCAGTGCTGTCCTGAATCTGGGCCCCTCATAGTGGCCCGCAATCCATCTGCGAACGAGCTCTGTCAGGACTGTGTTGTTGAGGGCGGGTGGTTTTTTTAAATTGATTTTTAGAATTGCCCCTCCCTCCCAGAACGCCCAGCACTTGGGTTTCCCTGTGTGCAAGGAACAACAGCAATGCATGCATGTTCATAGCGTGCCCTACATGTTATTTGTTAGTGAATTAAAATAGCTTAAATAGCGCTGCACAGGCTTGTCAGTGGAACCGTTTCCACCGCAACCTGTTTTCAGAAAGTTTGGTTTGCCTTTATACTTCGACAGTAGAGGAAGCACTGTACAACAGTACAGCTGATCTCCTTTCCCAGATCGAGGATATAAAATAAATCTTATTTAGCTTTTGTTTTCTGGTTAGTCTAGAAAGTAGATCCATGTGTCATTTGTTAAAATATGGGGGTGTTATGCGTCCTCTTCTGCAATTAAGACACAGGTTTTGGTATATGATCTCAGCGCTTTAATTAAAGTCTTCTGCTATGCACGGATTTCTGCCTGGCTTCTAACTGCTAGGGGAGAAGTCTGCCTCTACCTTAAAAAAAATAAATTATGTATATCCTTCCACAACTGGCAGCACAATGACAGCTTTTCATTACTGGAACGGCATATCCTTCACCTGCCCAAACCAGACGAATCAACATAGCAGGGCCACAGCAATGCAAGTAGGAGGAAGAGCCAGAAATTCGAGGGAGTCTGCTAAGAGCCTGCAACGACTTGCTAATGTCTTTCCTGTAAAACATGAATGAAGTGTTAATAGTGGAGACAGCAAAATGCTCAAGTATCTGTAGGCTGTCTGAAGTCTACTTTTGTGGAACATTTTTTTTAAGAAAATAATGTTTTGCATGTTTATTCTCTTGCAGACAATTGAAACAAAAATCTTACTAATTTTCTCTTGTAGTTAACCTGCCTCTCTAAAAGGAGTTCTAGTGACACTCTTTTAAGTTTTTGCTGCTGACTAACTTCTGTAAGTGTTCTGTTTTCTTCTTAAGCACCTTTCCTGCATGACTCGTAAATAGAGCTTTTAAAATTCTGTATCTGTCAGTAGAGTTAAAGTAGTCCTGGTATACCACCTGGTTAAATTGGAAAAGGGGCTTGTCTGCCTTTTTTTAACTTAGTTTTGCATTTGTTTCTGTTTTTCTAGACTACTTGTTGTGTAGTTGTGGGTTAGTTGTTTTTTTTTTTTTTCCTAATGGCTCTTTTGGAAAAGATGTGGCTGTTTTTTCTAAACATGTTACAAGGTATATTGTAAACATGTTACAAGGTATATTGTAATCATGACCAAGCTGGTTTTTGAATTGCAATTTACCAAAGAATATGCATTGCTTTGAATGTAGATTTTTAAGTAGAAATGCATTCCTAGTCTGATCAGTTTCAAAGTGGAAATAGGTGATCAGGGAAGTGAAGGTGGGCATCCAGGTTGCTCAGTGTTGTCATAAACACACCATGTAGATGTTGTTTTATTTCTTTCCACTTATTAAGGAACCTTTCCATGCAAGGTGTAAGTTTTAAAGACTTTAGAAGTCTAGGTCTTTCATTTAAGAAATGCCATTGTGCCAAATAGAGTTGTGGAATATGCTCCCAAGATAGATACATCATCTGGGCCTTTTGTGGAACTCACTCTCTAAAGACTGTTTTATTTGGTTCATTTCCAGTCACAAGCATAACAATGGTCAGCCTATGTGGTTTACACTTGGCATAAGGGAAGCTATCAAAGGCTGGGACAGAGGTTTGAAGGACATGTGTGTGGGAGAGAAGCGGAAGCTAACTATTCCTCCAGCCCTTGCTTATGGAAAAGAAGGGAAAGGTAAAACAGCTGAAGTTCTTCCCTTACTTTAATTGTTTTTAATCTGTCTTTTACTGTTATTCTTGGCATAAGAGGCTGATTTAAATTAAATAAGAAAAATTGATGGAGTCAGGTGCTCTCTCACAAACTTGTTTTCTGCAGAAATAACCATTAAGTGGTTACATGGTGAATGCAGGGAAAAAAAACCAGGCTTTGATGCTAGCTGCTGTGCTGTATGTTCTGAGTGTCTTTTCTGTTAGTATTGTGCCCTGCTTTTTTTTTTTCTTGCCTTTTTTTCCTTTTTACAGTCAAGCTGGAAGTGGTTGCTTAGGTAACAGTTGGCTTTTTGGCTGTTGCATCTGTGTTTGTTGTAATACTTCATGAGTGTGCATGTGCAAGCCTCATTCTTGCTTGCAGGTTTCTTTTAGAACTCTAAGAAAATACCTGTAGTGGTGCCTAATCAGCTGATACAGTGAAAAGTCACTTTATTTCTCCATATAGGGACACTTAATTCTTTCCCTCTTCCAGCTATTTTCACTTTGGGCAGTGGTCCCCTCAGTTAACTTCTCTGAGCAATTATTAGGAATATTTTGTCGTGACAACAGTTATCACAAATGACCTGAGGTAATGCAAGGTTTCAAAGCAGAAAGGATGTATGTCTTGGAACATATAATCCTTGCTGCTACTGTCCTCTCCTGTTGATCTGAGACTGCTTTAGGCATGAGGGGTGTTTGCACATCTGTATCTTCTGGCAAGTAGGGATGAACACAGGCCAAGTAGCACTCACGTTACTTCATGCTAAGTAGTACGCCACACATACCGCATACTCCATACTCTCCTTTCATGAAAGTATCCTCTTAAAACATACTTTTCTAGAAGCCTTGGTTTGGTGTTCAAGAGATTGTATTAGAAATAATCCTGTTTCTAGCAGAGAACAGGAAACCTGTGGTGGTCAGTTAGTTGACTGTATGCAGGACAACTGTAAATTTTTCCACAAAAAGATATTACACGCGGCAGTGCTCATGTAGTCATCACAGGCCTAATTGCCTTGATTAATATGTAAAGCACTGCAGTTGTTCTTCAAAGACTTGCAAGCCTCACCTCTGTGTTTAGTGCAAGAAAGTTGGACAAGTAAACACTGTAAACTGCTGTTAAGAAATGATGACTTGTTTTAGGAAAACTTGGAAGTATTTGAACATAATTATGTTGCTGTTTTCAAATGATGCCCCTGAAGACAGAATTATTCAATTTTCTTCATACTTTCCTCTGAATGCACTTAATTTCACTAGCCTTCCACTTTGCTTGCCATCTGACTTGAATGATGAGTCAGATGCCTTTTTCTGTAACATTAAGAAAAATTACCTGTGTTCCAAACTCTAAGTAGGTCAAAGTATCCTGTGTTTCCAGAAGTTTCTGTATGTTTATTCACCCTAGAAATCTAAAGCCTGTTTGTTGCTGGAGCTCAGGGTGTATTCAACACCATAGCTCCAAAATAGTAGACATGGATTATTTTTTTCCCCTGTCTTCTCAAGGCACAGGAATACTTATTTGGGGTGCTACCATCCAATATCTATTTGGTCCTGTTCAGCCTCTTTATACATAAGGAGCAAAGTGGTGTGCTAAAAGGTCTTTGACGGTAGCTTCAGCCATCAGCATGAAGGCATATCGCATCACTGTAATAGCCAATGCCTGATAAACTGAAATCCTTGAGGGGTGATGGCACAGGGGGTGGTGGTCTTTGGCACTATTAGGAAATTATCAGTCTTCAGTTCACCTGCATCAAAAATGGCATGATGCCAACACACGTCTTCTGAGCAGGTTTATATACTTAGTTTCTGCTGTGTGTTTGGAAATAGCTCAGTGCTTTGTGTGGCAGTCCAGAGACAACTATGGGATACTGACAGCATTGCTGCCCTTCTGTCTTCAAGAAGAGTTTTTCCAGTGGCAGAATAGCAGGTACAGGTACCAGCTGTCAGTGGAGAGGAATTTGGAGACTGGTGGGATTATGGTGTATCAGGAGAACTGAACTGTCCTTTCTTGCTACTCTGTCCATCAGTCTTGGCTGTATGTTGTGGTAGTGGCCACCTGGCTAGCTGTACAGTCTCCTTCACTATTTTCCACTTTATCTGGCTCTGTCCATGAAAAAAAGATCTAAGAACGTCATCTGATGGACCTGTGATGATGATTGCTGAATGAGCTTGCCTCAACACATACTAGTCTCCCACAGAACTCACTGCGTCTAAAGTTGCATATGTGCTGAAAGGGCTGTTAAGGGTCCAGGCTACAGTCTGAAGTAGTTACAGTTATCACTGTTACAGATACTTACCCTTGTTAGTTCAAATTGCAGGATGCTTTGAAAGTAGTCAGGATTACTGGAACATTGCTCTGACACACATAGCTTTTGTATGGCCCTGAATATGTAGTTGTTTTTAACTTTTCTCCATGTTTACCATTTTGCGCAGGAAAAATTCCACCTGAGAGCACGCTGATTTTCAACATTGACCTTCTGGAAATTAGGAATGGACCAAGGTCTCATGAGTCATTCCAAGAGATGGATCTTAACGATGACTGGAAACTGTCCAAGCAAGAGGTGAGTGGGTTAACCTTCTTGTGATCATACCTAACAGGATGGGATAGTGGAAAGGGGGAGAGAAGCTTAACTTGATCTTGTTAGTGAAGTATCTAAACACAAGTTAGATTTTTAGCTACTACTGTGCACAGAGCAACTCTGTAAGCAGAATACGCACTACTTAAGAGTGGTTAAGGCAATTATTGGGCCATGTGCAGTACAGGTAACTAGGACTAATGACTTGTTAACATAACTACTCAACTGGTATGCCTGTCATTAATGGCAAGACACCCAAAAAGTCGTTGCTGGGTAGGTGCTCAGTCATTTGGGAAGGGTGACTCTCTGTTCTTCCTAATCTTTTGTACTGTGCATCAGACAGACAGTGTCAGTGAATTAGAAATGTAAGCAATGACCCTAACAAATGCCAGGATGGGAAATTAGTAAAACAGACCTGAAACATGGCCCATTTGTCTTGCTGTTAACAGTCCACTGTTACAGTTCTTGTTATACAAGTGGTATCTGTTTAACAGGTGGCTGTGTTGGTATTGATATTCTTGTAGAAGGCTCTGCAATTCAGAACACTTGAGATCTCAATAGTTAAACCTGAAACTCAGGAAAAATAATCTGGTGTTGCTCAAAACACTGCTTACCATTAGTAGCTAGCTTAGTGTAAATAACTGTTCCACTAGTCTGTTTAAAATTTACATTGAATCTTTTTACCTCAAAATTTTGAGATGTCTAGAAATAAATCTTTAATGTAATTCCTAACAGAGCAGCAAACACTGACATTGTGGACAGATTTCTGTATATTTTTGGGGTGGCTATTTACATCTACTGGTTTGTCAAAGTGCTAGGATGTGAAAAATTTGTTTGGGTATCTGACCGGCTGGTAGCTAATAACTTCTGCCTAGCTATCCATAGTTTACTGTATAGACATCAGATGACAGGTTTTCCTGGCTCATTTTTCTGTCAGATACCATAAAGGTATGGTGACTGATTCGCTAGTTTTACTGTTGCTTATATTATTAAGAGTCTTTCATCACTAAACGGGGCTGCAGAATCAGTCAGACAAGCATTATTCTGGCAGTGGCATGGGAAGGAAGGTAGGTATCTACTGTCTAATGCTACCATCCTGAACATAGTGGCCCTCTCTTATGCTATAGTAAGCAATTCTTCATAAGGCTAAAATCATTAACTCTCACCTTTTGTCTAATAGGTGAAAATTTACTTGAAGAAAGAATTTGAAAAGCATGGAGCAGTGGTAAATGACACCCAGCATGATGCTTTGGTTGAAGATATATTTGATAAAGAAGATGAAGACAGTGATGGGTTTATATCTGCAAGGGAATTTACTTACAAGCATGATGAACTGTAGAAAAGGGTGGCATAACTTTTTTTACATCAGTGGCAGTGACTTAGACGGTCTTAATTCTATGTTTTGGAGTTGACTGCTGATGTTGGCAAAGAAACACTTTGTTTATGTAAAAGAGAATTTCTGTTCATTATGTACAAATATTTTAAACTATTTTAAAGTATGAAAATGTACCTCCTTTTATGCAGAAAAGACTTGCACATCAGTGTTTTTTACATTTTGTATTAACTTATTTTTAGAAATGAAACAAACTTTCCAGTTATCAAACATTGTGAAAATCAGAATCCAGTTCCATGCCTTTCTGTGATTTGTTTGTGTTAAGATCACTTTCAGCGAGTCCGTTATGTATAACTTCTAGTCTGTGGCTTAGTGACTTGACCTTTCTTCTTGTGTGTCACCGCTTAAAAAGAGATGTGCTGACCTTGCTTTTTTTTCTGCAGATTTTTAAAAGATACACTAGAAGGCATCAGCATCTCTTTATACAGCTGAGAAACTGATACAAAGCTGAATGAGAAGAATGACTATCCTGTGCTGATTTTGCACTTCTAAAAGGAGAGTGTTACCAACAGTGCCAATAATTGTCTGCATTTTTATTTAAATAATGTGAACAAAGCAGGAGTTAAATGTCAGACTTTCACTTTTAATGTCAGCAACATTCTAGGAGATGTCTGTAATTTTGAAAATAGCAAGTTATGCTGCAGTGCAGAGGTGGTGTCCTTTACATATAGACATTTGTTTTGAAACTGGGAGCTTGCATTCATGAAGAAAGATCATACCTTCTCCCAAGTTCTGAATGAGATCTTGAGCAAAATATTACAAGTCTGAAGTTTTTCCCATTTGCTGATCAGTATGGCCTGAAGAAAAATTTGCATTGGCTTGCCTGCTTTGCAACTGCCTGAGGTGCAGAACTTGTTTCATCGTTGCCCCCTTGCAGTATTTTCACAAGTAGCACATAAGTTATGTGAATTTTAAATAATAAAGTGACTTTTTAGAAAAATGGAGGCATGAGGTAAATGTTCCAGTGCTGTATCTTTCCAGAGGTGGAGATCATGAGGATTTTGACTTCCTCTCCAGAAACAGTTCAAACAAACACAAAATGAAGAAACATTTTGCAGTTGTCTGTGGTTTCTTACATGAGAGGGCAAAGTATCTCAGGCAAGGAATTAGCCTGTATCCTGGTATTGCTAACATATGTGTCTTTGAACACAGTATTTTACTTGAAAAATGTTGCTGAAGGCTATGTAGGGACACAAAGCAAACCCAGTTGCAATGGAAATTGCTGCATTGTATGAATCCTTAACTATTGTCAAGGCAGACTTTGCATTCAAGGTTCTCAATGCCATAGATCCAGCTGTTTTCCCTGCCACCTAGTGTTGAAAGTATTAAAGACTACTTTATTAAACAGAGTTCAGCTGCTTATGGACATTACAGATTGCTGTCAATAGTGACTGTTTTGAGAGGGGAGGAAAAAAAAAGTGTAAGTGAAGGTATGCAGTAGTGTGTGTTTTGTTTTTATTCCAGCATCTGGCATTTTGTGGCTGATGGGCCTACATGATATGCAAGTGTGGCCACATTTTGTTTTCAGTAACCTTTAGGTCTTTTTCCTTAATGATGCCATGTAGTTTTCTTGAACCCGTTTATCCTTTTGCTTCCATAATGTTCTATGGCAATGAGTTTCACAGTAGAACAGTGTAGGAAAATATTTCCCTTTGTTTTTAGGCTTGTTGCATGTCCTGGTTCTTATATTGTGAGGAAGAAATGAATTATCACTACCTATTTATTTCTTCTTGCCGGTCATGATTTTGCATAATTTAGGAAAACTAAGCTTACCCCACTTCAGCTCTCCCAAGGTTGCTTGCATGTTCTTTTCTAGGTGTCTTGATTTCCCCTACCATCACCAGAATGCTAGGCACCTGGGGGCAACTCATTACATGTGTATTGTTAGGTTGTTTTGGGATAGATGCCTTATCAAATAGTTTCCTGTCTTTCTCCATTGACTACAGGGGGAGCCTAGGCCAAGAAGAGCTAGTAGGATATGAGGCTGACCCTTAAGGCAATCTTGCCTAGGATGTGGGAACTGGCAGGTACCCAGCCAACAAAGGGGGAAATACTGCATGTGTGCAGCTGGAAAGAGCAGAACTGAGCCTTGTGTCGGGTCTATCAGGGTTTTAGATGATTGATTGCCATGTTTGGCTTGTTCTCTGAACATCTGGTTGGAGAATGCATAAAAGCATAAAATAAAACTTGTTCCACATTACTGACCAAATATATAAAAAGTTAAGCTTAAATACTGGGGTGACAGTATGTGCCTTCAGTAAGGGCCAACTGTTGTTTCCTTTGTATTAAATAGGAGTTTGGTGAATGCTGTGAAATGTACAGATGCATTATCTTCTCCTTGGATTTTTAAAGCATGTCATAATAATAACTTTCAGTGAACGTGCAGTTAATTTGTTAATGCCAGCAGAGTATGAAAGCTGCAGAACCAAGATGCTTTATTTATTGTTGTGTGTAGGTTTATGCCAGATGAGTGGATGGTTTTTGTTCTTTGTGCTTTTCTTGGTAGCTGTGTTTAAATTTCTGAAACTGAACTGAAAAAAAAATTCAAAAGTGCAGAATCAGCAGCAGATTTGAGAAGCCACTTCAATTTTATTGCTGTTTGCTATTGTTACAGTCCTGTGAAGATGAAGGGGTTTCTTAGGTAGAAATAGCAGTTGCGGGGCATACTGCTGCAGTGCTAGCAGGAGCCAGCTAGCTGCGTGCAGGACAGCAGAGGCAGGCAGCTGCCTGTCCGGCGAGGGGAGGAGGTATATTAGAACTTACGTGGCACTCAGCACCATTTTGGCTTGCATGCTGTGAAGTGAAAGGTGTATTTCCCCTGAAGAAATAAACCCTCACTGTGTGTCTGTAAAGCACAGCACTTGAAAAAGTGAAGAGGGCTCAAAACAGAGCACTTTCCTCCTGTAGCTTATAGCCTTCTTCATACATTTCTTGTTGGTTTGTGGTTATGTGGGAAAATATGTACTGATGGTTTTTTAGAACTGTAGCCTGTCATTCACAGCTACTACCTAGCAATTGCAGTGGGAGTTGCTGCCTTCTGTAGGTACAGAAGCAGCCTTCAGAGCTTGTTTTACTTAAAAATTCTTTATACACAATGCAATGACACAAGAAAGCTTTTGGCAAAGCTTCAGGAATGGTGCTTATGGTCTGAAATGTTTTTTAAAGCTTTTTTTCTTTCAGATCAACTGACAAGGCAAACAGTGTTGAAAATGAAGGAATCACTTTATTGGGTCTTAAATCTTTTGCTTTTCCCTACCATATGTCCTTGTACTGCCAGCAACATCCCCAGTATAGCGGTATTTTGATAAGTACTGTATGTGACAGTCATAAAATTGCAGCGTTAAGTACATACTGAACAAACTGCTACCATGGTTGTTTCTTCATGATATTGAGAACAAAAATTATCCATAGCATGCTTCCTGAGTACTTCAGTGTAAAAATAGGTGGGTCAGCCTTTAAATTACAATTGTCTTTGTTGTACGTGCTCCCTACACACCATCATTTCTGCTGTTAGATCTGAGGTGGTCTCTCTCTTGATCCAGAAATCCCAGTTTCAGATGGCAGGCGAGTATCAGCAGGATGGGGAGAGCTCATTGCTTTGAGGCATTCCAGGAAAAGGAGCAAAGCCTAGGGGAAATGTTGTGAGAGAGAGAGGAAGTATGCAGAGCAATATGAGAAATGCAAAAGATTTTGCTTCCTAGATCCTTTGGCATCTGCTTACTTGGAAGAAAGAATGGTGGCAGCCAGCCACTGATGTAGTTGCTGCAAATAATAAGGCTGGTTCCTGATCTGACTTTGATAAGAAATCGCTGCTTCAGCCAGGTTCTATATAGATTTTTACTCTTACAGTAAAGTTTAAATTCACACTTCCAAGGTCCATTAAAGAATATTCAGAATAGGTATGTTGAGTTTGCTTCTTAAAAATACATTGGCCTCATCATAGAGCTTTTGCAAAAAAAACCCAAACCAACACAAAAAACCCCAAAACCCACCACTGAAAACCCTTCATTTGTCTTCAACAGTGAATTGTTTTTGGTAACAGGAAATAAACAAAAACTGCTTATATTTGTATAATCCTGGATAATTTTAGCCTCTCTTAAAAGTTAATCGTAATGCTTACGTTCTGTGCCCTAGTTTTCTCCTAGTACATAGGAAAAACAACTCTCTGACAAAATAAGGAACTTTCTTTCGCTATCCTGCTTCTGTTTTCACACTTGTGCTTGATTATGTCAACAGTTTCACACAAGAAATGTAATTTAAAAGCTTAGTAGGAAGCTATGTATCTGTATATACAGAGACAAGGACCTTTGTTATCAGCTCTCCCAGCCTGGAGGGGATTCAGATGGAGCCTCCTCCTGTGTCACATTTCTTCCTTCTAGAAGGTTCTGTTCCAAAAGCAGGCTGGTTTAGCTCGGGGTTGTACCTGGTTAGGAGCTGTATGGTATTTCTGTTCTCTTGAATGATGTAAAAAAACGAGGACCTTGGTTTAGCTGAGGAATTTGCCATAAAGATAGAGGACAGTTTGAAACGTGTCAGGTAAGTAATGTTGCGCAAGTTTTCTGAAGACCATGTTCTTGATGGAGGGCTGGAGTTTGTTCACAGGGATTTTTTTTTTTTTTTTTTTTTTTGCATATAATTGCTCTGCATCTCCATTAGGTAAACAATGAACAAACTCGCTTTTAAAATATTAGGATCTCACTGTGGAAATCTAGTGGAGCCAACTCTTCAGAGCTACCCAGATCCCGCTTATGTTTTCCTCTAAAAAATCTGAGGCTGATGCTAACTACCATTAAGAGCTGTTCTTCATATTAGATACAATGCTTCTAGCTTGTGTCATGACCTGCTTAAGGAGATTAAATGATGCAGAACAATTGATTCCTCATCTGGGAGTCAGACTGAAAGCATTAAATCAATCCTGTCCTCTTACGTTTTATTGCCATTGAAATTTCTTCAAAGCAGCTGATGTTTTCTCTTCTGCCTCTTTCCCCAAATAGTGAGCTAGGTAATACCTATTTATTTTGTGTGCTTGGGCTGCTGTCTCTCTGAGAGTAGGTAGGACAGCCTAGCTCTGGTCTCTCTAATCTGCTGGGCTATACCTTTAGAGAACAGGTTTTAATTCCATAAATACAATGCAACATGGTTTTGGTGACCCTGTGTCCATCTCTGACTATGGAATCTATAGGGCTATAGCTAACAGGCTAATCGTAGATTCAAGAAAATTATGACCTGCTGGATTTTACTCTTAGCAATGCTGACCACACTACTTAGAGGTAAGACTAGTGATATTCCTTGCTTTTAACAGAAAGTGGGAATTTACATTTGCAGACAGTATTTCAGCCCTTATGTGCTGTCATGTCCTCCATTGCTATTGTCACTATTATTAGTTGGGTTAAAACCTGGGCTTAACATGGTCACATGGATGTTGTGATGTAGACTTGCACTCTGAAATAATTCAACACTCTGCCTGTGCAAAACTCAGTCTGAAGCAAAGCTCCCAGACACGTGCTCATCTTGCAGCTGACAAATGAGCACAAACTGCAATGGGAGCACGTCAGGAGCAGAAATGGCCAATGCTCCTGTTCATTTGGTACCAGATCCTGTTACTGCTAACCTGAGCCAAGTCCAGCTCACCAGGGCACCCTTTCCAAACAGCCCCAAACAGCCATTCCCCCAGGGGTGGGGCTGTGTGAAGGCAGGCTGGTGAGCTGGGCTCTAGGACACCAGACCTCTGCTGGCATTGAACCTTCACGCCTCCTCCTGGAGCAGGCGGCAGCGGGAGAGCAGGTCAGGGACCTGTTGGTGCCTCTGGACAAGGCCATTTATGTAAATGTGGGCTCTTTTAGGACAGAGACACTCACTTGTAGACATTTTTAACAATATATTTTTTCCTATCCTTTTGGAAGTACAGGAGCCAAAAGGACTTTGTTTTATTTTACTTTGAAGTATTTCTCTTATCAGAGGTCCCTTCCCACCTGCAGCTATCTACCACTTCCATGAAAAAGGAAAATGACTTAATCATTCAGGGTTTGTGGGTTGGTTTGGTTTGGGTTTTTTTGGTTTCTTTTGGAGGCAGGACTACTTAAAATAATTTAAAAACAAAACAAAACAAGACTGACCAAGTTTTAAGTCTCCTGAAAAGTGGAATATTGGAAAATGCTGAAATGCTTCAGCAAAAACATCCATAGGCTAGGAAGGACATGCCACTGCTCACAGCTCCCAGTGTCTCTGTTGCATATGGGAGGAGAAAAAAGGTTGCCGACACATGCCTAACTTTTTAAATGTACTCAGCAGACCTGTTGCTGTGGTAACAACTGAGAAGACACTAACCTCCGTTGAATGAGTGCTATTTGCACTGCACCAGATGGCTGATAAATCCTGTAGTGGCATTTTCTGTCCGTTGTGTTACTGTCTGACTTTTCTCTAAGTGCTGTGATTTAATTTGCAGCAATTTACACATAGATTATTCAGACATGACATGCTAATATAAAATATAAAGCTGTTCCAGGTATGCAGTCACTTTAATGAACTCCTGTATCACCTGCTTAACATCAGAAGTGTTTTTTGTCTTATGTATTGATGTTCCAGCTGTTGCAATTTTATGAATAATGCTAAGTTGAGAAAAACCGTGCTTGAATTTTAATATAATTTTAGTAAGGGTAACTATATAGCACATAGCTACTATAGCACATTTCTTGCAGAGGGAAGTGAGACACCTTTTCCAGTTCATCAGTCTGCTACAAGCATTTCTGTACAGGCAGCATCGTAACAGTGGAAGCATACATGAAGATTAAACAGGATCATTGCATAAAAAAGTAAAGCTCTTGTCTCCGTATTTTCTGCATCTTTGTTGTCATTACCAGCTTATCTTCTCAGGATGACAGATTTCCTTCTTCCACCTGCTTTGACTATTTATTATGAGTCTTAAGCTATTGTCAAGTGTTTTAGCCTTATTGTTGCACAGATGCTGTTCTAACACTAAAAAAGCTCCAGGCTCACAGGCTTTATAAGCCAATAATAATAAATGTGGCTTGTGATACCTTTCAGAGTTATGAAAATAAGTATGCTATCACAGGTTACTGTAAATTAAAACAAGGAAAATTAGAAAATTTATTAAAATAAAAAAGCATCATTCTGCTACAAGCAAATCCAACCATTACTCCAGAAAAAGGCAACCTTTCTGAATGGGCAATGGAGCGGCTCAGTGGTGTGGTTCAGCACTGTGCCTGACAGGTTTCTGACACTGAGGGTAACTGCAGCATGCCTGGAGTCCTGGCAGCATGCTGTCTTCTGTCCTTGTGACATTGGATAAGCAGTTGTGTTCTATTATGTCACTTGTGTAATGGAGAAATGAATCACTTTCTGTGGTGCATGTGTAAGAGCTCAGCATCCAAGCCTGCCATTGTGCCTGCAATGACATATTATGTAAGCTGCAGCCATTTCCATAGATCCATCTTCAGTGGTATAATTGGACAAAGGGGCTGCAGCCAGGATTTCTCCTATCTTTTTCATTTTGAACATTCACTGAGCCCAGGAGGTGACATCTTCCCATCAGAGTATTGCACCTGCCACCCTCTTTCTTTGTTATGGGCAAAGCCACCTTTAGTGTGGGAGAAGTACTCCTAATTCTCCCCTCTAGTCTCCTGACTGCATAAAAAACCCAGACCACCCAAGTACCATTGATAGTTTTTGCTCTTTAGATTTGTTCTATGACATCAGTTGAATTTACTGACCTATGGTGTAACTATTACCTTGGGGTCTCGCAGGGTTTTTCCATGTTACTAACTCTTCCGTATGTAAGTTTTTTTTGTTCCTATAACTCACTGTAAGAGGAATCATTTAAGTTTAGTGGGATGCCCTTATGGGTATAGACTTAGAATTCTGACTTAGCAGCAACCAGGTACATGTATTCTGCATAACCCCAGTTTATCTGATTTTTAGGTACTCCATATCAGTGCTCCACCAGAGACAATAAGACTAAGACAATGGCTTGAAATAACAAAATGAATACCAGCAAAAGGGCTTTACTGGCTGCACTACCCCTTCACCAAAATCAATATTACATTTTTTAATATAATTCCAACAGTTAGATGGTCTTTTTTACCATCTGCATTAAGCCAAATTCTCTCCTAAACACTGCTGAGAAAACTAGTTCCATCAGTTGCATGCTTGCATGGCTGCTGTCTTGAACTTGCAGAGGAAAGTATTTTGGAAATGATGAATCAAAGATTAGTGCTGCAGTGTCTTGAGGATTTTTGGGTACTAATTCTGGTGAATAGGCTTTGATCTCCAACTCAGGAGCTGTTTAAAGAAGAACAAAAATAAACTGTAACTTAAGCTATGTGTTGCTGTGTTTGCCTTTGGTCTCTTCATTTCACAGATAAAACATGGAACAAAGGTTCTTTGAAGTTCTCTTTTCCAAAGATGTGTCCTTCCTGGTCTCCTTCTCTGGTGTTGCATCCCACTGGAAACTCATCTTTTACAGGAGAAAAAAACATTTTTTAATACCCGTAAGTTCTGCTGTTATGTTATTAAAGACAAAGAGCAAATAACAATAGAGAAGCATTGTGGGTTTGTCCTAATTATTATAACTTTGTATTTTCTGTTTATGCAGCGATCTCCATTCAAAGATTTCAAAGATGCAGCTGTAAGTGCTCTGCCCATTTCATGTATGAGGTAATTTAATTGCTGTGAAGTTAAAAAATTTATCCAAAGCCAAGCAGCAAGCTTATGGCAGAACAACATACACCCCAGACTCTCTTAATTCCCAGGACCATGCTCTTACCACTCATCCTTGCTGCTTTACACAGTTCATGACAGCTTACACAGAAAGGAGGCACCAAAGACTTCTGTGTTGCCAGTAAGTAATCATTCTGTAGACAGTCTAATAATTCTTAGGTAGATTATACTCAGCCATAATCATCTCCAGTGTAATTAGAAATACACTTAGTCATCTAAGTGAGCATAATATGGGTAATGTAAGTCATGTGTTATAGGATATAATTTAACCCCCCTTTTAAATTGCACCTGCTCTTTTCATCGCCTATCTTTCTGGTTCTAAGAAGCAAGCTGCATATGACGCAGTTCATCCTTGATGTAACTCCAGAGCAAGGAATTTGGGTTGTTATGTTCAACTGAAGTTGTTACAGTTGGTAGAAACTCCTCAGCTTTTCAGTGATTCAAATCACCTTTCAGTTAGATATTTGGAGCAGGAGATATCCAGACTTTTTTCTGTTGCAAAACACATTGAACTGTAATTCTGATGACAGCAAACTGATAGCAGAGAAAAACACAGATCATGCTTAAAATACATAATGCAAGATCTCAGACTATGAAGGGCTCCATGTTGCTAGTGAGCAACCCTGCTCTTTAATCCAAAGCATTGAGCCCAAGTAATGACTTCTAAATTAGTCCCTATTCAGGTTACTGATATACCCCCAAAACGTGCAGATGCCACAATATTTCACATTCACTGAGATTTAGACTGGGAACAGCAAATTATTTTCTCTTTTTGTTATATAATGAAGCTGCAACTTCTGGTCTGCAATTAAGTTTGACGGCAACAGTGTCCAAAGCTTATCCATAATTTCTGAACACCTGCAGACCCATGGATCCTTCTGCTGCTTGTGGTGACGAGAGGAAATTCTTTTTGCCGCATACAGTTCCAGGATTTTTCCTTCTAAATTTTCTTTTCATGTAGGGTCCCATATGCAAATTCTGCCTGGATTTTTGTTTTTCTTTTGCCGGATTACTAAACTAGGTCTACTGATCTAATAAGCAGTGGGATATTTAAGTGATTCCTTGATTCCTGCCTGGTAGGATTATATGACATGTAGTACTAACTGAAATTTGGAGTGACTATCAATCCTGTGCTTTTTCATAGAATCATAGAATGGTTTGGGTTGAAAGGGACCTTAAAGATCATCTAGCTCCAAACCCCTGCCATGGGCAAAGACACCTTCCACTAGACCATGTTACCAGTGGCAACTGATTCTGCAGACGTGTTAGGCTGGCTTGGCCTAGGTTAATGAATTAGGCTCCTGAAGAGAAATAGGAAGAAAAGCAAATATCCTGAGGAACCCAACCCTGACCACCCACTTGTGCAGCACTATGGAGGACATGCTGATAGGGTGCTTCCAGGTAATTAGTTCTGCTGGCAGAAAGCATTAAACCCTGTGAAACGAGGCAATAGCTAAGAACAAACCTCTTGGACTTAGGTACAAAGCTCTTTATAGTTTTCTATATTTTCTCTGCCTTCCCCAACTTGTGCACACCAACCTAACATACCTGCTCTTACGCTGAAACGCTCTCGTTTTTAATGCTCTTTGTTCTCTCTACTGGCTCATCCTTCCCTTTATGACTTCCTCCCCAGCTTCCTTCCCATCTTCCCACCAAAGACACTTGGCAGCCTCTTTTCCACACAGAGTGTCTGGTCTGAGGCAGGCATTGGTGGAGTGTGCAGCAAGGTTCCTCTCCTTGAAGACAAAGATAGAAACGTACACGTGCTGCCTCACACCAGGAAACCCTGTTTGTTTTCCTAAACCAGAGCAGTTTAACTGGGTAGCCGGGGACTTGCACGATTACACCTGGCAGTGAAACTGTTTTCACCTCTGTATGGATGCCCAGGTTGTGCGCTGAGGATGAGCACCCAGGACAGTCCCATGTGCGCGAGTTTGGCGAATGGAGCAGGCCTCCGTCCCCAGGCGCCACGGCCAAGGCATGCTGTGCTCTGCACGGGGCCTCGCAGGGACAGTCGGTGCCACACTGCCCTGGGCCTGGCGGTGCTTGGTGCTCTTGCACCTGAAGAGCTGAGAGCTCCCCAGGGGTGCAGCCGCTGGGGAGGCAGGAGCCCGCTGTGATGCTTCACACGTGGCCAGCGGAGAAGTCCCCAGCTGTGAGGTCACCCCCTCAGCTGTGTGAAGCTTGGTGGTATCCTTATCCGGCGGTCAGCAGCCGCGCTTTAAATCACCTGCTTTGCTTTCTAGACTGTGTGTGACACAGAGGAACACAAGTCACCCCTCCAACTACGTGACTAAACCCGAATGAACGAGA
>NW_010109616.1:0-2181 GCF_000699245.1 Pterocles gutturalis
TGTAGTGTCTGCAAGTGGAGGTCCTGATTTTCTTCTCCATCTTCCCCAGGTCTCGCACAGCAGGATGACAAAGGTGTGAGGGACATGTAATTACAAGCCTAGAGGTTTTTAGAACACAAGCAAACTTTTTTAGGCCATTTTGGGCACCAGCCAGTACCTTCTGGGTTTATTTTTCAGAATCAGTGAAAGAGGTCGAAAATGGCTCGGTTTCCTTATCCTGATAATTCGCTTGCTTCTTAAAAAGATTGTCCTCTCCTGTTCTGTTGGGAAACAAACTGCTTGAGGACAAACACATCCAGTTTACAGCCACTTCTAGGGTGATGAGAGCAGTGTAGCTCTTGTTACTGCTGAGAGCAAGAAACTCTTTCCATAGTGGATTCATAAAATTTGTCCTCCAGATGGCCCGAATGTTGTTCCTTTACGAATTAACTCCGTTAATTAATGGAAAGAATACTATGGTAAAGGATGCTGTTACTTTGTTTCTTGCCAGGCTGCATCACAGCAGGTGCTAATATTTCCTAGTTCTCCCCAGCAGTGCCAGAGATTTGCAAACTTATTTTTCCAGGGCTGTGTGGCCTTTGGGAGGTGGGAGGATTTGCCCACAGGTCTCAGTGTTGGTACTCCTCCTGCTGATGCTGAGGCTCTTGGAGGCTGGAAGTACTACTTTACTTGTGAGACCACTTCGTTGCTCATTAAAATACCCGCCAAGGCAGATGCTGCTCCTTGCTTTGGGGCTGGTGCTGGGCACGTGTGCTGGCCACAAGGGTATAGGTTGGAGGGATGTTTAAGCAAAAGAAAGACAATGCTGCTAAGAGAGCAAGGTAGAAAAATGACAAATGAAGGATAATGTCTCCAGTCACTTCCTATCCCTCTGGCAGAGTGTCTGTCACCCACTTTGCAGAGCTGTCCCAGGACAGAGATACTGGGGTTACCAGTGTGTCAGGGAGTCTTCCAGCACTGGAACATCGCTCTGCAGGTCTCAAAGGAGCATTGGCATCAGGTTTGCGGCAATGGGGAAGGCGACTGGGGCAGAGGAACCAAGGCAAGGGGCTGGAGGAAGGTCCCCTTTCCTTCCTGTCTAGCTCAAGTCATGGGAGAAGATGAATGGAGAACTATATTCTTCCTTGCTCTTCCGGACCAAAGTGCTTTTCTTCTTGGCTGCTGTTGCATCTACAGCAGCTTGCCGTGTCCTTTTGCATCAGTAGCAGCTTTGCCAGACCCCAAGCTTTGGGAGATCTTGGGTGTCTTCAGCTTGGGTGTCAATCAGTCAAATTATCTGATATGAAAAAATGAATTGTTGAAATACTTTCATGAAGGTTTCCCTTCGGAAGAAATGGGCCAGTAGACTATTTCAGAGCAGACCCACATACACGTAAGGTTATCTTGCAAAGAGGTGAGGCAGGCATGGGGAGCAGCACACTCAACTTCAATGATAAAAGGATGAAGTTCCCTTGCTGAGGCACTAACCTCCATTTAAATTCAGTGCAATACTTTCCATGGGGGAATATTTAGAGGGGCAACATTGGAGAAAGAAAATCATACCAAATGTCATTTAGAGACACAGGTTAAAATGGAAGGAAGGGTGTCTTGTGGTGGCAACCATTTGCAACTCACCCCAGGAGAAAAAAAGGAATTTTGGGTTATAAAATTTGATGGATGGAGAACATGTGGAAACTCATAGTTGCTTCCCACATAACTTTTTATGTGACCAAAACAACTTGTTTCTGCTGTCAAAAAAAGGATGAAAGGCAATATAAGTTACACCTATTAATCTTTTCTTCTATGGTTCTTCCCTGACCATAGCCTGTGAGGTTGGGGGAAGAAAAATTAAAAGGAAGGGGGGGAAGGTAGGGGAAGGTATGGTTTGAACACATTTCCATTTTGCAAACTGAGAAATAGGGCATCAGTTCCTCTTTCAATATATTTCTGAAGCTGCCAGGGGAAGGGACAAGGGTAAAAGAACTTTTGATAAATCAGCGTTTAGGGACTAAGTGTGCAAATTAAGCAGACTATGAAAAAAAGAAGAGAAAAATGGATGGGTTTTTCAATAATATTTTCAAAATTATCCTTCTTTTGGAGAATTCTCCATTCTTTCTACTTTGAAAAAATAACCGTTGTAGCCTCTCCAACACTGGGGCAGTTTTGAAAAGATGTAGGATGAGAAGAAATAATTAAACATGG
>NW_010109617.1:0-6039 GCF_000699245.1 Pterocles gutturalis
TCCCCTATCCTCGGGTGGGGGGGGATTGGATGAGCAGGTGTGTGTGAGTTGGCCTCCAGCCAAGGGCAAACCCATCACATGGACCTTTCCTGTTTCTGGTGCAATTAGGGCTGATTGGAGCAGGCTTTCCTCCACATCTTGAATGCTGGCTGGTAAAACCTCCGGCATGCATGCTGCTGGGCTGTGTGTTACCCAAAGACATATGAGAGCACAGGCAGTCAGAGGGGAAAGGCAGGTTGCGGGGCTGCAAGAAGCCGCAGTCCAGCTCCAGTCCGGAGGAACGGACGTTCTTTTGAAACCCATCTGCCCTCCGACTCCCAGGATGTGTCTGCCTGTACAGCCCCAGTCATTCCTCTGAGGTTTGTGCAGTTTAATACTTCATTGCCAGGTTTTCTACTTGCTGCCAAAACTGTTAACGCCTTCAAAACAGGCACTGCTTTTGAGGTCCCAAAGATCTGGTGTCGTCTTCACCCACGAGGAACACGTGTAGTGCAGCCACAGGCTGTGGGAGATTTTTTCTTCCTTTCTGTTCTATATTGGTGCTTTATAACTTTGTCTAAGTTTTATTATATGACATTTTCTAAGTGCAGCCTTTGTTCACCCTGTCAATAGGTGTTTTCTAGATTTTGAGTTTTCTCAGGGTACTGGAGGGATTAGTGCTGCACTGGTGCTACAGTTGGTTCACAGAGTAATTTCTTTCACAGATTATTGATTTATTAGGTATCCCTTGCAGCAGGATGGGTTTATTAGGTATCCCTTGCAGCAGACGGTTAAACTGCTGCCTTCTTTCCCAGCACTTCTAGCTTGATTTTTACTTGTCAAGACAACCGTAAACCTTTCCAAAGCCTCAGAGCATCATCAAGAGGAAAACCAAATGTGTTGGTTTTGCATTAGATGTGCTGAGGCTGTTAGTGCTGTGCCTCTTCTCGTTAGCTCCATGTGACTTCACAGCCCAATCTGTGTAAAAGTCAGTTCTTCGCCAGCTGAGGAGGGAGGCAAGGATGCTTAGCGTAGAATTACCAAGGGAATTTATTCCTTTATGTTTTAGCTACGCGTGTACCAGTCCCCCAGCATGAAGGACACTGACACAGAGGAAAGCAGGGATAATACACGTGACAATACAGTTATACAGACCAATCAAATTTTATGTTAAGGGGTGGGTTAATCTGTTACTGTTTGTTGCCTAATCGGTACGTACTTGTCCCATGCAGGACGGTGCTGGTCCCGTGCAGGTGGTAGATGTGTATGGTCAGTGGTGTGATGATCTTCATTGGTCTCACCTGATGTCCTGTACAGGTGGTGCTGGGGTTTATCCTAGATTCTGGTCGGTTGCCGTTCTGGTTGTGGTTATATGCCTGGTTCCATCGAAGGGTAAATCTTCTGTTGTTTTGTCATTGGCATGGGGTGTTCTCAGCCGGCAAGAGCTGGCTTAGGTTGGGTCTTCAGGTCACATCGACCTTGAGGTAAAGTCTCATAGTCTCAGGTAGTGTTCATTCTTCTAGGCCAGTCATATTGCAGTTAGCATCTTGCCTTTCACGTTGGTCCCTAATTAAGAGCACGGTTGGGAGTAAATGATACTCTCAAATTCATGCAGTTTATAAATGCAAAACGTGTTTGCTCACAGCAAGGAAACATGTCACAGAGCCTGATCAATTGTTCAAGAGCTCAGCAGATATAAAAGGATATTTCCAGTTGTTTTGATGTCGTCTTAATTTTTTTCCCAAAGATGCACATAGAGAAATATTAAACCCCTGATTGACAACTTGCTTAAAATAAAATGCTATAGCTGCTTTTTCTTTTATTTCTCTGCTCAAACCACAGGTTTCTGCATTTTTCGTCGTGACAAACAGAGCTTTCTTCATTGTTGTCAGTGTTCAGTGTTGTAAGCTAAATCCTCTTTCATCTTTATCTCTCATGGATTCTGCAGTGAGGATGCTGTGATGATGCTGAGGGAGATGCAGCAATTAACTCTACTCCAGGATTTAGCTCTGCCCACAGCTGAGCTAGAGATGCTGCGGAAAGGTTGCCAGAAACGCAGATACGAGCCTGCATCCAGGTTTTTACTGCATCCCTGCTGCTGAGTGAGATATAGATCATACCCAGAATTATTGCCCGCCCCTGTGGAAGAGGGGGATGCCTAGAGATGTTGATTTGCAAGGGAGATTGATCTGGGCAGCAGGTTTTTATGCCGCCTCAGTGCCATGCTGTGAGAGTGGGGTGTTGAGACCCCGCTGGTGATGCAGAGGTGCAGATTTTTCAGTTCTGGTGCCGATGCTGCACTCACGGTGAGGTCTCTGTGGCGCAATGGACGAGCGCGCTGGACTTCTAATCCAGAGGTTCCGGGTTCGAGTCCCGGCAGAGATGATCTCCAGGCACGTGTGTCTTTTCTTTTAATGCACGTTCCTTTATAAGTCCCGATCCGTTACATTTATAAGACCCCTGAGGGCTTCAGATGGGAAGATAATGACTTTTCATGACACCCTTTCTACAGCTGATGCATGTAACGGTCGCATGCTTCCCTTCTAAGGTAGATATGTCTCTTTCATCATATTCCACTTTCCTCATTCCTTTTGGTATCTCCTGAATAGATAGGTGTTTTAACCCCACTTGTTCCCCCAATCCTGCTCATGGGTCCCATCTTTGATACCTTCTTAAAAAAAGTGCTGTGCTTTCCAGCAGAAGGCAGGTGTCTAGGCAGTAGTTTAGAGCCTTTTGTTGATACTTCCTGTGATAAATGTGGTAATATTTCTTCAAATGTGTGGCAAAAAAATTAAAGTCTCAATTTCCACCTTATAGATATTCTTTGCAAATGCTCTTATGTTTCATGTTTTTATTTAGAAGATGCATGTTTGCTGGCAACCACCTCCACACCCTTGTGAGGGTTCATCTTCCTAAACAGCAAATTGACTCTTCTTTTTCTTTCAACAGATGTTCTACGTTATTAGTATGTAAGTTCCTATGTAATTGCATAGCTAGAGGTAGTGAGAAGGGAAAAAGGGGAGCTGCAAGTGAGAGTAGCTGGGATTGGTAGGTGAATGGGTTTCAGTGGGGTCTGCTGGAGGGCTTTCTTAGGGTGCTGCTGTTAGTTATGGTGGAGAAATGTTGAGGGTTGGAGGAAGGGTGCTCGTCTTGGACGCTTCATGTACTCTTCAGAGAGAAGTTCTGGGTGGCTTGTTTGAGATTTCTGATGTACACTCAGCTCCGGAGAGCCAGGCATGCTGCTTGGACCAGTGAAGCTTGTCAATAAACATAGGTGTCCTTGCATCAGCCAGGTCCATTCAGATCTGGGCCATCATAGGAACTGCTGATTTGTTTCCTCTGAGCTTCTGCAGTTGCTCCACACTAGAGAAGCAGAGAGCACTACAGAGCCCACTAGAAGAGGACTTCTCCTTTCCTCAGTTGCCACCTCAATCATCTGGGCACCATTTGCCATGGGTGGAGCTGGTGGGGAAAGGTCCTTCTGAAGGACAATTCATAGAATCCCTTCGGATATCTGCATTAGGATGAGAAAAATAATGTCCTAGCAACAATTCCCTTCCTGGTCAATGGTGAGGTGAATCTCTCCCACATCTGGAATATGTCAAGGGATGCAAGCTAAACAGGGTTGACCTTGGTAGTGGCATCTGCCTGCTTGCTTCCTTCAGATCCAAGATAGTGGGAAGCTTGACCCCGTTACTGGGCCAGGTGACCCCACAATTTTGCTTCTTCCCAACTGCATGACCTTCAACAGCCACTGGCTGTTCTCCCGGCCCTTATCTGTTGAGGAGTGGGTTTCTTTGGGTTTTGAGGTGCAGTGTGAAAAACAATTTGACCAAATTGTTGCATCTTTCTTTGCATCTTTCATCAGGTCCTGCCCTCAGTTGTCACGTTTGTCAGCGACTGCCCGTGCTCATGCGTATCTCCACAGGGACCCAGGTCTCCATCCATCTCTCTGCACTCCCAGCCTCTTGTATACCTCCCTGGAGAGAAGGTTACCTTCAGCCAGGACATGTCATGATTTCAGTTCAGATTCTCGTTTGGGTAGCCCAGCACCCTCCTCCTGAACCTTTCACAGTGTGAGTGTGCTGCGCTGCACACTTTCAAACACAGGATACGCTCCCACTGGCAGGATTTATAGTCTCCTGTGGAAAACCAATCCATCTCGATCACAGTAGCTGGTGAGCTTGGCTTGTTGCTTCTGATTCTTCTTGTGGTGTCTGAGCCAATGCTGGAGTTCAGCCTGTTTGGAAGACCAGACCCTGGTGGTGCTAGAAGTGGTACACCCACGTTCATCGTGACGTAGGGATCATGGCTGTGACATCCAGGGGGTCCAGAAGGTGATTGTTCTGAGAAAGGGAAAATAGGTGGACAGTGAGCATGGGTGCACTCACACCCACGGTAAAATTTCTGTAAAAGTAAATTCTCTGGAGATGAGCTGGGCCCCCTGCGGGCTTTGTGAAAGCCCCGCAAAAGCCTCAGGGCACTGTGGAAGGCAGCAGGGCCCTTGTGGGCTTTGGCAAAGGCCGGCAAAAGCACCGGGGGCACTCTGGAGGGAGGCAGGGCTGCTTCTGGAGTTCAGCAAAGCCTGACACAAGCGCCAGGGCACACTGGAAGGCAGCAGGGCCCTTTTGCAGGCATCTGCAAAGTGCTGCAAAAGACCCAGGGCGCTCAGGAAGGTAGCATGACCATTTGTGGCCTTCGGCAAAGCCCGGCACAAGCCCTGGGGAACTCTGGAAGGCAGCGGGTACTATTGTGGGCTTCAGTAAAGCCCAGCAAAAGCCCAGGGGCACTCTGGAGAGAAGTGGGGCTGCTTCGGAGCTTCGGCAAAGCCTGGCGGAAGCCCTGGAGCACTTAGGAAGGCAGCAAATCCCGGTAAAAGCCCCAAGGCATCCTGAGATGTGTAGCTGAGCCAGCTACAGTGGCTGGTGTGGGTTAAATCGCATTTGAAGCCACGTATGGTGGCAGGCAGGTTCTGCCTGGTGGTTCAGCTCTCCCACATGGGGCATCCTGGAATCGTCCCATTTCCTCCAGCAGGGTCCTGTGGAGGGGTCAGGCTGGGGCTGTGGCTGAAGCCCAGTGCTGCCAGGTATTTCGCATGGCCTGTAGAGATGCTGCAGGAGGGGCTGAACCCAGAGGAGGTCAGGAGGCATGGACGGGGGCAGGGACGTGTGGAATTCATAAGAGGGCTTGGGGGTCCTTGAGAGGGTTTTGGGGTCTGAGCAGATTTGGGGGCTCCATGAGAGGTTTTGGGTGTCTGCAAACATCTGTTGCAGGATTGTGAGGGGTTTTTGCAGGATTATGAGGGCTGAAAAAGGGTGGGAGGCTGAAGGGCAAATAGAGGCCAGAAGCAAATAGAGACCACAATGGGGTGGAGGAAGGCTGAAAATTCCTCCATCTCTGTCCAGCAACCCATCACTATTTTTTTCCTCGTCCCTCCCTTTGTCCTGCTCCCTGTCCTTGTCTCTCTTTCAAATTCTGCCTCCAGTCCCTTTTTCCTTTCTTATTCCAGCTCTCCGTCCTGCTCCTTATCCCTCTCACACTGTTTCTGTTTCTCTGTCCTTTTCCTTTTCTTTCCACACATTTCTCTGTCCTCTTCCCTCTTTGTTTTTTCGTTCTCTGTCACGCTGTCCTGCTCCCTGTCACTGTTTTTTCTCACTCCATCTCTCACCTGCAGCCCAGCGCTGGTTTTCCTTTCTCCATCTCTTTGTTCTGATCTGTGTCTCTTTTTTCCTTAATCCCTCTGGCTTGTTCCCTGTTTTTTCTTTCTCTTCCTCTTTCTTTATTCCTCTCATTCAATTTCTCTCTTGATCCATCTGTTCTGCTCCCTGCTCATCATTTTCTCTCTCTTGCCCTCTGTCCTCCTCCTGCATGTAGTGTGCGAGCAAGTGCCCCAGGCTCACAGCCCACTAGAGATGGCCTCTTGTTCTCCTGCTCTCAGCTCTCTCCTCGGGGGTGGCAGGGCTGGCTCCTGGCCGGGCCACAGCTTCCTTTGTCCCCGGGAGCCCCGTGGTTGGTGCTGAGGCTGTGCAGCCCTGCGCTGGGGCAGGTCCACGGTCCCTG
>NW_010109618.1:0-8531 GCF_000699245.1 Pterocles gutturalis
ACTGCACCACTACCCTGGTTTGAGTTCTTCATTACAACCTCCTGTGCTAGGAAAGGAGAAAAAGGGAACTTGTGGTTGCACTTTCTGGGATAAAAAAGTCCCTGTGTCATCCCCGTGAGCTGTTATTTGGGTTTGAGCTGTCGATGGTGCGCGGTCACAGAGCAGTTGCGTCCCTCGGTCTTCACCCAGCGGTGCTGGAAGGGAAAAGTATCGCCACTCTCCCCAAAACGAGTTGGCTGCTGCCTACGAAATGGGGTCCAGGGATTTGTTTTGCAGTGCCAGGCTGGGTTTAACCGCACACCGTGCCAGCTGGCCGAATCGGACGCAGCCGCTCGTTAAGGTGGATTTATTTCACAATTTATTTCTGTCATCAGGACGTTACCTTATACTTAAGATGTTCTGAGTAGCTGCAGATACAAGATTTGATGTTCCAGCCTTTCAGCAGCAGTAAATCCCACGGGGGCTTTTCTTTCTTTGCCTACTGCCAGTAAGAACTGTGGGCAAGTATCTAACAAGAAAAAAAAAAAAAAAAAAGGGAGAATAGGACAGAGTTGGGTTTGTGTTTTTTTTTTTCATGTACTGCTGAGAAGTTGCTTGGGGTAAAGCAGGCTTGCTGGTTAAACTGGTTTCACAGGGGAGGAGGGGCTGCAAAGCTGCCCCTTGGGTCCTGTCACACCTTGGGTGACTCTCCATCTGCTGGGGATCCCTTTCCCCGTCGTGCAGGGAGAGGGGTTTGAGAGGCTGTGACTCCGCCAGCAGGTTTGTTTTTTGCTTTCTCTGGTGCTGTCTGTAGGTGACAGCAGGGCTGAGAGCGGTGAGAAATGAAGGGCCCTGGGGGTGAGAAGTGAAGGGCCCTGGGAAAACGCTGCGCTGGCGGAGGACAGCTTGTTCCTAAACCCACTTCAAAGCTTTGCAAAAACCACGTCCTCCACTCGGAGTTTGCTGGGGTAGAGCTGGACGTAGACCTTTGGTGTAACACACGCAGCTTGCGGATGCATTTCTGGTGCTGTTAATTTTCTTTGTGACCTTACTGTTGTCTTTTTTTTGTTTGTTTTTCCCCTTGAAGCCGCGCAGTGGAATGCCATGGCCAGCTCCTCGGACAGTGAAGATGACGGTTTCATGGCCGTGGATCCAGAAGACGCTGCGGTCGAAGGGACGATGGAACAAGACGATGAGCCGCACACTGAGCTGGAGGTCGAGGAGACCAGGCATAACAGATCAATGTTGGAGCTCCCCGAAGAGGTTTTGGAATATATCCTCTCCTTCCTTTCGCCGTATCAGGAGCACAAAACCGCTGCCCTTGTCTGCAAACAGTGGTATCGACTAATCAAAGGTACAAATAGCTGTAGTGACAGTGCATTCCTTTTTTTTTTTAGTTGTGGGAACACAGATTTAAATCCCAGCTGCTCTTTGCTGTGCTTTAGCCTTGCCTGTGGTTTTCCACCTTTAACTCAAAAATTGAACTTCCACAAAATGCCGGAAAAACAGCTACAGCTGCTGGGTCACTTGCTTTGCTGAAGGCATTGTTAATAACGGTGCAGAATTGAGCCCCTCAGCCTCTGTGGTGGTTTTGTGATGGGTTTACCCTCAGCTGGGAGCCAACCCTGCACAGCCGCTCGCTCACCCTCTCCTCTCCTGAGGATGGGGCAGAGAATTAAAGGGGTGAAGGGAAAAAAGTCTCATGGGTTGAGATAAGAGCAATTTAATAACAGATAAGAGCAATTTAATAACTAAACTACAATAATATTGAAAATAACAGTATATACAAATATACAAATGAGTGATACACAGTGACACTGCTCACCACCCGATGGCCAAGGCTAATGATCCCGGAGCAGGGAGAGTCCCGAAACCACACTCACAGAACAGAGAGAACAGTCCGAGCGTCGCAGACCGAGAGCTGACCGAGGCGAGGGTGAAGGCCTTGGGAGAGTGACCACCTGGAGTGAGATGAGCCAAAGAGATCCGGAACCAAAAGGGCCGAGCTTCCAGAGGGTCCTCACCTATACACTGGGCATGCCGTGTGTGTTATGGGATAGATTATTGGCCACTCTGGGGCTCAATCCTGAACCTCAGATCAAATCCTGGGCTGGTAACTGGGGCTGTGCTCCCTCCCAGCTTCTCCTGTTTGCAGACAGCCAGAGGAGCTGAAAGACATTGGCAGCCGCCTAAACATCACTTTTTATCCGCTTCCCTCTCCGCACAAATCCCAAACACAGCCTCTCGCTCGCTAGTGTGAAGAAAGTTAACTCTGTCTCAGCTGAACCCAGGACAGGTTTAAAGAAGCGACACCCCAAAGCCTCCACGACAGAGCAGCTCACTGACGTTGCTTTGAATGTTCCGCGTTGTCCTTGCATTCAGGCTTCTTCTCCCCCACCCTCAGCAGCCCCCCGGTGCTGCCGACGCACGCCTAATGTGGCCGTAATTGTGCTTCATTTGCGTCTTGCTCGGTAATTAACATTCCCGAAGCTCAGCTTTCAGCTGGAAACAAAACAGTGCCTGGTTCTGAGAGCTCTGCTGGAGCTGAGCGGTGTATAAAATCTACATTAATACAGATCTGCATATTCAACCTTCCTGGAAGAGTAGCCCTGAGATACAGATACTCACTTTGCCTCTGTGTGGCGTTAATTCTGAAGCCTCGTGGGGATATTTTAACGCTAGATAGATACGATACGGCAAACAGGTCAAGTTTGGACAAGGATACAAGCAAAGCGATCTGCTTTTGGGTTTTTTTTTAATACCTTGGCTGATTTCTGTTCTGTTTCTGTTGGGGACGCGCGTGTTGATTGCAGGCTTTGTTAAAAACCAGGCGGTTTAACAGGAGATCGTGGTTAAATCCGTAGGAAAGGAGGCACGCTGCTGCGCGAGGGTAACTTGTTTCTTCTGGAAAAGGCAGAGGGGGCGGCAGGTGAGAATCGCCTTTGGCAGGCGTGTGGGGTGACATCTCATTTGTGAATTTCTCTGCGCCTCTAAAGCATTGCTCGGATTCCAGGCATCTTCTGCTTTGCCCAGAGTTAAACAGCCTGGAGCTTAAAAAAAATGCAACTATAGAAGTGAGCATTGCACAAAATTACTCTTTTTGCCTAATTTTGGCTCAGCAGCAGCCCACACCCCTGTCAAAAGGTTTTTTCAAGTGGCCGCAGCCCTCGAGTCACTGCTTGGGCGACTGCTTGTTCCTGGAGTGGCCGTAAGAGATGCAAAGGATGCAGCTGGAATGACCAAACGCCTGGTGATTCACCCCAAAAAGAGACTGTGGGAAACGTCCCTGGGGGGGAGGGAAGAGCAGCCTGAGGCACAATGTGGCACTGGAGTGAGCTGTCCGTGTCTCAAATCTCAGGGGATGAGTGATGCCGGGCAGTGGTGCCATTTTTGCAGCAATTTTAGCAAAAAAAAGAAAGGAGTGTAATTGCTAACCTGCACTGCAAAGCCGCGAGGTCACTCGAGGTAAATGCTCGATTTGTTTTCTTCTGCTTAATTTTTCCTGTTTCTCAGAATACATCTGCTGTGAAATCCTATCGTTGGGATTACATTGCCCACGTGGCTCTCGGCGACCAGCTGCTTGAGGACTCCGAGGCTTCTTTTTTATTTTTTTCCTTTAACTTCCTCCAGAGTGAGATGTCTTGCTGGGGGTGTTCCTGGCCACGCAGCTTTCAATGAGCAAAATTCTTGGGGAAAAAAACTCTTGGCAGGTTGTAGCATCCTCAGTGCGAAGGCTGCTGTAGCGTAGTGGATGCCACCGAGCATCTGCAGTCGTAAATCTTTTCCAGACCCATTTTTTCCCCCGCAGGGAGCAGCGTCCGGCCCCTCTCAGCACAAACACAGACACATGTGCTCCATACGCAGAATTAATCGCGGCTCTGGGGCTGCCCGGCTCCGCGGAGGAGCTGTTGTCGGCCAGATCCGCTCCCTCGCATGGCTGCGATGGGATATTTTCACCTAGGACGCGCTGACTTTTGTCACCGATGTCTCCTCTCGTATTTATTTTGTATTCCTGCGCGGTAGCTACATGCGCACTCTTAAAAATTAATTATTGCGTGTTATTTTTTATTAGAGAAGGGCAGCTGCTCCTCTGGGTGTGGGTGAGGGGCCAGGAGGCTCGCGTGGCGGCAGAGGAGGCTGAAAAGCAGCGCTGCGACTGCATCGCACGGGCTTACCTTGCACAAAATCTTTGCTTCGCCGCGCCAGAGCTGCCAGATATCGGAAACGTTGTGAATCAGTTCAGCGAACACCGCTGATTTTCCACATTTGCTCTGCCCCTATTCTTTATTCTCTTTAATCCTCCGAATTTTGTGTATTTGTGATCTAAATACAGGAGTTTTTTATAATCACTGTCACGCTGCTTGTGCAACAGCGCAGGCACGGCTTGTTCCTACCGAGCCCTAAATTTTGCTGACATCTCATCTTTTTTTTTCTTTCCCCAGGTGTGGCCCATCAGTGTTATCACGGCTTTATCAAAGCGGTGCAAGAAGGAAACATTCAGTGGGAGAGTCGCACTTACCCCTACCCCGGCACTCCCATCACGCAACGCTTCTCGCACAGTAAGTAGCTGCCGGGAAAAGCTCCGTTTCCCCGGATTTGCGACGGGAAGCTGCGACGAGGGGGTTTGAGCCGCGTCGCTCGGGACCTAGCAGCGCCTGTCGCTGCGGGAGAGTTTCAATCCATCGGTGTAACACACAGCGCTGCCAAAACAAGCGCTTTGCACAAAAATTCCGGAGCTGCTCGTCGTGATTATTGGCTCATTGCTCTTAGGAAATGGAGCTAGGGTGGGACTTTTGCTTTCTGGTTTTGAAAATTTTACACGCAGGCTTCTTTCCGCAGATCCTTTTGGGTCTGAGCGGTGTGTCCCCTTTGACAGAAACTTCGCTTAGCCACTAGACTAAGTTTTATAGTTTTCTAGAGTTTTATACCCGCAGCGCTCAGGGGTCTGCACTGGCAGCTTTTACGGCAGATCATCATCTACACCTGGGAGTAAGAGAATTCGGAGGAGGCTGAGCATGGCTTGTAAGCAATTCAGTCCATAACGCCACTTAACGTACGGGTGAATCTTTGCCCTGCTTCCAAATTTCTGGAAGAAAACAAAAAGGAGAGATACTTCAATAAAGCTTGGGTTTTGTACTGCAATAGCCTCAGCCTGCTCTGCCAGGCGACATAGTCAAATACGACCAAAATTCCCTCCTCGTGGCTGTGTCTCCGGGTCTGAGCCCTCCGGGAGGTGGTTTTTCCGGGGAGCAAATTTCATTTTTCTAAAAGTAAATAAACACGGGGGAAGCGGTGCTATTCCAAGAGCAAGCAAGCATCAAATTTTCATATTCCCAAGTAATAATTTATGAAGCAACCGATGGCGCAGCCTCCTGCCAAGTCGATTCCAGGAGGCACTGCGGGAAGCTCTGGTGAAGTCATTGCGCTCTTCAAAGATTTCTTCATCCTCCTAAAGAGTCAAAAAGGCAGCGCTGCTCATAGCTCGTTTTTACGCAGCCCTACTGATGAAGTGCTTACTGATGACTTTGCAGGTTTGGGGTTTTTTTTTATTGATGACTTTGCAGGTATTTTCCCTCAATTTTTGCAGCTTTTTTGCAACTAGTGAGCGTTCAGGCTAGCTAGAAATTACCTAAAGACCCAACTATTGCGCCAAGGACCGCTGTGTGCTGTGTAATTTATTCTGCTGCCCACCTGGGGCATCCTCTGAGCATGCTGCTGTTCTGCTCAATCCCAAATGAGTTGTTTTACTAAAGCCGCTGCTGTCGGGGCATGGATTAGCCTGGCTATTTGACAGCGTCCTGGCTCCGGTCAGCCCTCGGCGCCTCCAGAAGTGCTATGAATGCACTTTAAGCACAGAAAGCTAATCTGGATTAACTTGTTCGCTGACTTAAATTGTTTTTTTTTTTTTAAGCAGTTCTCCAGATTTGCAGTGTCTGCTTTTCCTACAACAAAGTATTGCGAGTTTGTGGGTGGATTCCGATATCGAAGTGAAGCTACAAATCCTTAACAGCAAAAATTCCAACTGATTCTGTAAACCTCCGACCTAAAATACTGAGATGTGGCAAGCCGAGGTGAAGCAAGAACAGGAGATTTGGGGAGGGGGGAGCAAGGGAGGACTCCCAAATTCCTTTTTTAGGGTTTGTGAGAAGACGTCACCTATCAGGCATGAGTCGTTTGAAGTCAACTGGTGACAGTAGCTGGCATCTCTTCCAGGATTTATTAAAATATCCCAGAAATTCTCATATAAAGCATGAAAGGCCAAGCGAGAGAATTTTAGATAGTGAGAAGTCACCATGTCTTTTATCAATCCTGAAGGGAGTAATAGAAAAACGGTTTGATAAGGAATAATTAATGGCCGGGACTGTGTTCTCATGGGGAGGGAGCGTTTGGCAAAGGCTTTGATCAGCCAGCTGATAAAAAACTTTATGGATGGGCTGTCGGATTTCTAAAGGATTTGGCTGAAGCTTCAGAACATCCTGCGGTATCAACGGTGCTATTTTTTTTTTAGATATTAAACGGACAGGAGGAAATCCTTCATGAGCTGAACAGCAGGTATAATGTTTGCAGGAGTCATCTGAATTCTTTTTTTTTGAGCCCTAACCTACAAACATCATAGCAGGGCAATGACTCACGGGGTGAAATAACCGCCCGCGATGTCAGAAGGCAAAAAAAGGAAAAGCAGCAGAGGAATGCCAACCGTTGTGCCAGAAATATTGATCCTTTGATGGGAGAGTGACTCAGTGGAAATACTGAGGATTTTTTTGCCGTGAAGTCTTGGGCAGCATGGCACCGAGATGATGACTAATGAAAGCGATTTCAGGGGTTTATCCTGAGAGGCAAGGGAGAGGTAAAAGCTGGAATGTTGTTTGTTTTCCAGGATGGGCAGCTTTTCTCCCAGACCTAGAGCTCTTCATATCGCCCAGGTTTGTTCAATACATCGCTGCCTTTCGGCTCCACTGAGCCCTGCCCCGCAGGGAGCGTGGAAAACAGTGTTTTAGAGAATAAAGGCATCCATGTGGGATTTTTTTTTTCCCTCTGAAGATGCGGAGGCAGTTGCAGAGCTGAGCTTTCCAAGGTCTGGCACGGTTTTTTTTATCATACCACAACTTGCGCTGTCGTTGGTGTAAACATGGGTGCCAGCCAGCAGGACCGGGCGCTTTCATCCGCAGCCCTGCCTCCGCGCCAGCCGTCCTGCCGGGCACGGGGACCCCGAAACCCAGCCCCGCGCTGGGGGAAGTGCTGCCAGCAGCTCGACGGACGATGCTGGCAGGGTCCTGGGAACGCTGACACTGAGGGCTGGCGGGCTTTAGCTGCAAAATCCCCGTAGCAATGGGATTTCAACAACCAAGATTACTTTTTTCCCCTCTTTCTGATGGGGAATATGACTTTTGAACTTGGATGGGTTTCTTTTTGATGTACTGGGAGTTCTGGGGGAAGTGCTGCCAGCAGCTCGACGGACGATGCTGGCAGGGTCCTGGGAACGCTGACACTGAGGGCTGGCGGGCTTTAGCTGCAAAATCCCCGTAGCAATGGGATTTCAACAACCAAGATTACTTTTTTCCCCTCTTTCTGATGGGGAATATGACTTTTGAACTTGGATGGGTTTCTTTTTGATGTACTGGGAGTTTAAAAAGTCAACGGCCTTTCATTATTGCAAAGAGCATGTGTTTTGCATTCAGTTTTCTCTTCCCAGTTTTGCATTCAGTTTTCTCTTCCCAGTTATCTTTATTTTGGTTATCTTGTGCTCCGGGTAAAAGTCTCTGATGCTTTGTTGTGCAGCGCAGAGGGGGAACAGGAACGCGTTCAAAACAAGCCGCCTTTGTGCTCTGTTTGGGTATCAGCATCTTCAAACATCAGAAATATTCTTTTAATTTCCAGCTACAAAGATATACCACTTCTCCAGTGCTAAAACTCTGGGATGATGAATTTTACTGGGACTTAAGCGTTAAAAAAAAACCCCTAAAAATCCACCCAGTGGTCTCCAGCTGCTTGTTTTCCACCCAAAGAACAGCTGAAGGCACCAAGGACTCGCACCCTCCTCCCCGATTTATTCCACACCTTTGCAAGGCTGGTATTAAGTGGAGTTTTCCCTTGTGCTTTTTGTTTTCCTGATTTTTTTTCATCTTCCTCGGCTTCATAACCTTTAAGAAGTAGGAAAGCAGGGTTTAATTTATTTTGATCTAGGATTAAAATACATGCCCCGTGGACGTCACGGTGCCGGGCTGGCTGGCCTGGGTTTGAATCCAAGTAGAGGAGAAGAATGCTGCCACCTCCCCTCAAAAATAATAAACCAGCTGTGTCCTGGGGTGAGAGCCCTGCTGGACGGGGGTTTGGTGTGGGGAGGAGGTTAGGAGGCTCCCAACCTGTCAGGTTTTAGGTCAGGATTAGATTTCTAAGGAAACTCAACCTTTGGAGAAAGCTTGAGTAGAAAAACCGCAGCATCGCTTTGCACTGCGTCTTAATTGTTCAGCTCAGCCTAAAAGGGGTCTGATGGTGTAAAAATGATCCAGGGTCAAATCTTAGGGAATCATAGAATCCCAGGATGGTTTGGG
>NW_010109619.1:0-6161 GCF_000699245.1 Pterocles gutturalis
TCTATGATTCTATGATTCTATGGTTCTATATTCGGACAGTGTGCGTGGAAGGCTGTCATCCACTTTGTGTGGTTGGAAATGTCAAGCACAAGTCAGTAAGACACTCCTCATCACATGATTTCCAACAAAAGGAGCTGCCACTATCAGAATAACACAACTTCCAGAAAATCCTGCCGAAGGTGCAAGTGGCTGCCTTCTGCACTGGTCTACTCAGGTGCAGCTCTAGGATTCCAAGCTGGCTTCAAGATTGATGTTGGGACATCTTTATCAAAGAAGACCTCCCCTGCAGATGTTCATTGCAGGTGACAGCTGTGCCTAGGGACAACAGACCTGCCTGTCTGGGTAGGAGCGCACCAGATACAGTAAGAAGAAGGAATGGAAAAGCTGAGGTAGAGCATAATGAAGGAAAAAAAGCATTTTGCCTGCCTAGCTCTTTGCTCCCAAGGAGTGACCTCCCCTCTTCCCACTCCACAGTCTGATTTAGGCCTGGTAATGACAGAAAACTTCCCACAGTTGTCTTGAATGGCAGATCTGGGGGAACCAACACCAGAACAGCCCTGACTTCCAAACAGCATGGGACACCATCGATTGGCAACTCATTCCCTCCCCACTTGTCTTTTGGAGAGCCATGTTAGCCACATCACTGGACACCCGTATCTCGTGCCCATACTTTTCAGATGTGCCAATTGCAGGAAGCAGCTAGGTTTCCATAGCAGAAGCACACAGTAAGTATAAGGTCTGTGTCTAATATTGTTAAATTCCTTTTCGAAGAGTGCTCAGAATGTATTAGTGTTCTAATATATGCTTATGGAAAACAATACTGGAAAGTTTATCACCAAGAAATTGTAACAGCTAATCTTTGCTCATTCATGTCAGGATGTTGTTTCTTTTCACAGGCTAACTCCAGTTCCTTCCTAGACACAGCAGCACAAATTTATGCCACTGACTTTGTATCTTGTCCCTTTTTTGAAAACAGTATAATCAAATAATAACTTCTAAATTTTGCTGAGGTGTCACAGTACCTCTGAGAGAACCTCTGTTAACCTCAGAGGAGAAAGGAACCGGGGAGCTGGAAGAAGAACCTTGTTGGGCCAACAGTTACAGATGAGAGGCCTAGGTCTTTCATTAAAAAAAAAAAAAAAAAAAAAAAAAAAAGTTAGGAAAGAAGTCAGTAAGCATGTAATAAAAAATTCTCCCTATCCTTTGTGGCCTTCAGGAGCAGGTTCTTTTCTTCAGTATTGGTTTCAGCTGTGGAATTTTTAGTTGTCTGGTTTCAGCAAGCTCTGCAAACCTTTCTACTCTGTGAGACATCCTTCTTGCTGATACTTTTGAGACCTGAGTGTGTACCTACTCCCTGTTATTCTGAGCAGTCTGCTGCAGGCCCCTATGTTCAGATCTCTTTATTGTACCTCTGTTCTCCCCTTCTCTTTGGAAGTTACCTCTCATATTCCTGTCCTGTTTAACTGCTATCAGGTAAGGTCCAGTCTTCCCTTCAGAAGACTTCACCTGACCCATAGTGAAGCACGCAGGACAAGGCTTCCCATCTCCTCCCAGTCACAGCGTTTTAACATAATACCACTCCACTGACTGCAGGGTTGAAGAGAACTAATCAAAACCTATTGTTAAGCTGAGGATAGCAATAGGTCAGCTTTTCAATGGCCATCTCAGTATTTCATCAGTACATTAGAGTCACATATAGCCTGTAGCCTCTAGAAATCAAACACAAAGTGGGCATTACAATCAGACTTTATAAATGAAACCTTTTGGCTATTCACTCTCTGGTGAGATCCTTCAATGACATCCAACTGAATAGCATCTGCTGTTCTTTCTTCATTATATTTTATGCTTATTTTTAGACCCCAAAGTGGGCATCCCACACTGCTGTTCTGTTAGGCAGGAACTTACCACTTGAGAAGGTTATTTGATTTCCATTGAAGAAAAGAAGAGGCCTAGGATTCAGTGTAAGATATTAACCACAGAATGCTTTGAACAAAGAGCAAGACAAAAGCATATAGTACTGTTCTGTTCTACAAAGAGAGATGATCAGCTTACACTGACCAGAGATCCTGGAGTTAAATTTTACATGTCCCGGTGGCTTTACTCTAGATCACGCTTTCTCTAACAGTGGATAGTCGAGGTGTTCTCCACAGATCAACTAATGTTCATTCTCTTCCATGAAGTGAGTAAAACACAGGTTTCAGTCACTGTCTCTTTACAAAATACTGGTCACCTGTTCAGAAAATCAAGTGATTTCCATGTGATGTGTAAATAAATTAAGATGAGATGTATACTTCCTTGAGAAATCCATACTTCGTAGCACAAAATACTTTTTCTCCAAACTGTCTGTACAATTCCATTGCATCCCAAGCACTTTCAGATCTAAAGCCTCTCTATGTAAGTAAAGCAAAAACTCTCAATATCTGAATGTTTTAAATGATTCTTTCCATTCTAGTTATAGAAATACCTTCATTTCAGTAGACTGAACCCAGAAAAAAAACTAATCCAAATGTTGCAGCTGGAATACATACACATTTATTCTTGCTGACAAAACAGATTATTTGACACACTGATTTAGGAAAAGGACTTAATGCCCACAGGGTTACTAGAATAATTTAACTTGGGAATGATAGTGCTATATGAAACAAAAAAAGTTGTCTCATAGTGCTGAAATGCTCACAAAACAGAAAGGTAAGCACCCAAGTTTCTTGTCAAAAATGAAAAAATGTTTACTGCTTAGTGTTAGTTTTTACACTAATCTTGAAGAAAATTCCTGATGGGATTTGCAGCTTGCAAATGCTGTTCTCAGCTATGCTGTTAAGATTTACAAAACATGCCAAGAGGGATCTTTGTGCCCTTGGTTCCTTAGTGAACAGACTGATAAGGAATGTGTAGCCTCATGCTGAAGATCCCTGGGTAAAATAAGACCTCTCAAGAATGCTGGCATGAGACAAGGAGAAATGCCGGAACACTAATTCTCTGGTGCAAAGCTTCTCATTCTGACATTTCTGCTAAGATGTGGCTGGGCACTGGATCCTGGAGATGGTAAGGACACTTTTCACATAAAAAGTTCTTCTTATTCTACTGAAAGTTGGGCGTTGTGTTGAATTAAATGGAATAAGATGAGTGCTTCCTTTGTTCCTGACATAGCATATTTAACCTGGGAAATTGTTTGTTGTTTATCTGGGTACGACATGTCCTTCCGAGATCTGAGCTATCATTCCAGATGAGTAGTGCTAAAAAGGATGAAGTGAGAAAGGAGTTGGGGATTATTTCTAGGGAAAAGCCAGTGATGAGCCTAACAAATAAAAGACTAACTAACCTGGTAGTATGTAAGGTACCTTGGGCCAGTTACTGGTTTGGCTATTGCAAAGACAAAACACAAGTAAGCTATCCTTTGTCTCTGTTGCTGTTCAGAAACTCCTTGTATCTCAGGCTAGCTATGAATGGACCGAGATGGCCTTGCTATCTTCTGACCCTGTTCCTTTGTTTGGAGATTAATTTCTTCAATGCTTGATACAGTTATTATCTGATCTCACAGCAGGGAAAAAAGAAGTGTCTTCTACTTGGCAAGTTTCAACAGTAGATTTTGAACCCAGGAATGTCTTTACTTTCCTCTGATGACACCTAAATAGGTGCCTGCTGAGTAAAAGTAACAGTCTTGCAAAGAAAAGTGAGGAGGGAGGGCAAAATCAGCTAGAGATTAGAGACAAGGAACACACAGAACTTTTAGATTTAAGGAGGAACAGCTCTTGAGTGTGCATGAGATTTCTATGGTTACTGAAATTCCTCCTATCTCCACAGCAAATGTCAGAGAAAGATATGTGAGCAGCAGGTCCTGGCCTGGTGACATTCAGGATGCCCTTTCCATCACATGCCAAAGCAGCCAAACAGCTTCAGTTACAGAACAGGTGAGTGGGGCAGACAGGCTTTGATGGCAATGGAAGGGGAAGGAAAAGGCAAAAGGAGTTGGAGAACGGCATGAAAGGAGAAGAAATGAGAACAGCAATATAAACTAAAATTACCACACATGTGATTAATTGGCTTATTTCTCTGCTGACAGTACACCTGTGAGAGAAGTAGGGAGTGGCTACATTATGGACATAGATTTGTTTAGATTTTTCACAACTAGCTTTTTGTTTCTATAAGCGGATGTTACAATTGTATCAAAATTTTTTTTGCCTTCTTTCCTCATAAAATGAGAAAGACTTCTGAACATTAAAACTATTTAAATTCAGCAAGGCATTCTTAAATACAGAAAGAGTTTGCACTATTGATACCATGTGACATGTTTTCCATTGGTAATTCCCATATTCATTATTTACATTGAAAAAAAGAGGATTCTCAAAACTTGCTTTCAGTTTGGAGTATACTAGGATAACACCTCTCACTGGAGAACAGGATATATTGGTGTTCAAGCAAAATTAGCATATTTTAATATTAGCTTAACCAGCTAAATGTGCAATGACCATTTCATTTGCCCACTGCCACGCCAGGTGGCACAGATCAGTCTCCTCAGCTCGCTGACAAATCCCTCCAGTTGGCCACATATTCCTGAAGCAGGGTGCCTTGTAGGTTCTCAGAGTAGAGGCATCCCGTGACCCCACACTGCTGGCTAACTCACATGTTAGCTAAGCCTGGACTTTACCTCTTTGGGCTCTGATTCCAAAGCCTTCATGTGTGCTGAACTGTATTTCTCCCAGCAGTGCTGTGCTGGTGTTGGAGCTGTGCTGCTGGCATGGTGGGGTCGGGGGGTCCCTATTCTGTGGGAGGTATAGAAGCACTGTCATGAGACCTGAGCAGCAAAGCTCAGGTGCTAAGTGATCTCCTCCTTGTCTGGGACATGATGGGGAGCTCAGTGTGAACTGTCAAATTTTACTTTCTTGACAAAATGTGTCTAAAGATAAATGTTTTCAACCATTTGCGCTTTTATTACTGGAACACTGCTTTTGTGCTTCAGAGATCTCCTTCCAGTCCCCTGCTGTCCATATGACACAGAAGCTCTATTTGACCCATTAACTGCATCTATTTTAAACTTTTCTGAGAGGTCTTGCTTTATGGCCATTACGGACAAACATTTTTTTCAGGTCCTTTGTACTCACACTGATCAGATGACAGACATCTTAATTCTAAAAATAGTGCCTCAGTGTAAAGCAAAGCCTGACCTGCACACATAGCAGATAATCACAAGTCAAGAAAAAGAAAACTAGGGTCTCACCAGTGTTCTGCATGTGTCCTTTTAATGTAACATATTGGATTCTCAGTAAAATTACACTGTAATTCAAACACAGGACAATACACAGCATTAGAATAATCTATTTAAATGTGGCTTTAGGAACAGCACAACTTGACTGAGATGATTAGTTCAAACTGAAAACTACAGCAAGTTGAAAGGATCCTAAAAAGAATAAAACATCCTGTAAGAGTGATGTGAGTTTAAAATCCTAAAGACTATGATAATTTTCAAGTAAGACAGATCAAATATTTGTTATTTCTCATTTATGTGAAATATTTTTTTATGATTTTGTTCAAAATATATTTCCCAAAGTAAAGGTACTGTTTTTCTTATTCACATAATTACCAGTCCAACTCACTGAAATGTGAATTGTTTCCTACCACAGAAATTTTCTAGGTCTGCAACAATAATATCGCAATATAATACCAAAAAATTGCCTAGAAACCTTCAAAATTAACAAAATGACCTTTTTTTCAATGTTAACTTGATATTTTACAATCCCTACTTTCTTTCCTTCTTATTCAAGAGCCATAAAACACACTTTACCATGAAACCATTTCATCTAATCTTCCCAAAATTACTTTGCTTCTTTTCATTAAATTTCCTTCTGAAAATCTGAGGCAATTTCTCCAGTTTCCCAGAGCTACTTTTAATTCTGATCCTATTTCACCCTGCCAAAGTGCTTGGGTGCCCCTCTCCCACAAGCTCTCAGGCTCTTCACAAAGTCTGCAATGTAACAGCCATAGGCAGTAATCACAGCAGTCATGATAAGCACGGTGTGCTTAAAATGGCAGCTATACGGTTCACAAGTGTGGCACTGAAGCCAACACAAGTCCCAGGATGGGAAGCCCAAGTGTTCTTTACTGGCCATTGTGGCCAGTAATCTCCTCATGTAGTCATGGCTAACTCACTGCCCCAAGCCAGGGCA
>NW_010109620.1:0-3751 GCF_000699245.1 Pterocles gutturalis
AATAATAATAATAATAATAATAATAGAAGCAGCTAACTCTGTTACACTTCAGCAAAGGGGTCCACACGGATAAAACCCCTGCCCAGGCTCACTCCTTCCCAGTGGGTAAGTGGGAATGACTGTCCGAGGCCAAATGGGAACAATGGGTGGAATCTGAGGGGTCCCTCCCTTATTTCTATTTTTAACACAAAGCCACAGGGGTTGCTACTTTGCAGCTTCATGTTTTCTCTGCTCTTCTATTTAGGGATAATTGCTCCATATAGCATTATAACTTCCATGCGATGGATTGTTATGTTCTTGCTCCTTTTTTTTTTTTCCCCTTCACAGAATATACGATGTAGTTTCTGTTTGTAGACTGTTTTAATAGCGAGGTGGCTGAGACAAAGTTTACTCAATAAACTTGCCTTTCCCCTTGAGCAGCTTTAGCTGAGATAAACGGGCTTTAAAGTCCCGGTTTAGCGTGGGACTGGGACTGTTTACCATTCATCATTGTTAGTTAATTGCTATTTGGTTAAATATTTAGTTTGGATTAAGTTCTTTTATGCTCTTTTCTGAAAAAATAATAAATAAAGGTGTGTTTAGCAATGTGGTAAAAGGCTTTCTAGAAGGCTTTTGAAGATACTCTGCAGTAGGGAAGCTCCATAAAGTTATTTTTCTACATTTCGTGTGTAAATTTTCTTACTCACAGTTTGCTGTGGTGGTATCCATAATGAGCCAAGCTAAAGCAGCAGGGATATTGGACTGTGTTCTGGAGTGACTGCAGACTTCTTGTCTTCATTACCAGTTTCTTATTCTGAAAATAATTTTAAAAAAGCACAGTTTGCCTCATTGTTTAAATCCACCAAATCCAGCTCATGGCCTGTAAATTGCCCATGTTCAGAGCAAGAGGAGAGTGCAAAGGAAGCACAGGTCTTGATGAGGATGGACTTCATTTACCACACTTAGCTAAGACTTTATGAGGAGCTGTTGGATCTCTCTGATGTTGATTTAACTCTTTAGCTCCTCAGCGTTGATAATTCGAGAAAACAGGAGAAAATTCCCACACAGGCAGAGGGTCAGTATAGGCAACTTCCTTTCTCTTGAAGACAATTAAACTAAATGCTGCTGTATGAAAAATATAACAATGGCCAGCACAGGACCTCACGCTGCTGTACAGTGAGTGCACTGAGCTGTGACTCTGTTCTCTCTTCCCAAGTGCTCCACGGCAAGATCAGACGAGCCGTTAGTGGTGATGCTCCTCATGCCCGGAGCTGCTGCTGGACCCGGTGCGCTTGTGTCCCATCCACCCTGACACGCCATCCTCCCGTTGCCAAGGAGCTGGCAGCATTGTTGAGAGCCAGGATTGTGCCTGAACTGCTCCGGCATTCCCGACTTCTCCCAGCTCCCGCGGGATTGCAGTGGGAACAGGGATCCTGTGAGCACCTCCTCGCTTTGGGGGGGGTTGTGCTTTCAGACAACAGGGATGCACACGTGGACAATCCCAGTGGGGACTGTGGGTTCAGCTGTGACCAGCAGCGTGTCACCACCACGGGTGACAGGCACCTCTGCAAGATAACGTGGGTTGCCGTGGTTACAGATGGAAATAGGGCTTTGGGTTAACTGGGGCCAGTGTCGCATGAAGCACGATGTCCCACATCATTCTGCATGCACCCGAGACGGTGGAACCCGGAGCAGCGGCCACCACAAACCCCCGAGTGCCCACCCAGCCCTGGGTTTGTACGTTAAACTTCCCAAAACTCCCCAACCAGGAATCACGGTGTGCCACAGCCCGAGGGGTGGAATGGGGCTGGGATGAATCCCTCCCCTGCAAGGCTCCAGCCAGCAGGAGCCTGTCCCAGCCCTGTGACCGGGTATTTATCACTTATTGATGCACCCCAGACGTTAAGGCCTTATGTAAGCTCAGATTTTGCTGAGCTTTCACGCTTGGAATATGTAAGAGGCATTCTCAGAGCCAGGCACGCACCTTGCCTCTCGACTGGGGTCGCATCTCGGAGGCAGAGCAGATGACGGATCCCTTCTGCGGGACCAGAGGGATGGGGCTGATACAGGCTCTGTGGGACCAGCCAGGGATGGGACACTTCTGGCAGTTCTGAGCATCCCCAGAACGTGATCATCCCAGGGAAACAACGGGACAAATGAAGCCCAGAGTGTGAGAAAAAAAAAAAAAAAAAAAAGGAGGGGGTAAAAAAAAAAGGAAAAAAAGTTTCTGCCCCAAGCGGAGCGGTTCCTCCCAGGTGGTTTTGGAAGCACCAGGAAATGGCTTTGGGATGCTGCAGTTTCTCTCCTGCAGTCATGTGGGCCTGCTGGAAAGCTCACACTTGGCTTTTGAAGGATTGCATCCCTCATCCCGGTGGTCCAGCCCCAAAGAAGGAAAAGTGACATTACGGAAATGGACCTAAAGAGCAGTCAATGGGCACAGAAATGGTGTTCCCACCATTAATCTTGTACTAATAAAGCTGATCTGTGGTGTGGCGTTCAAAATAGATATGAAAAAAGTCTTAAAAGTTTGTACCTTCATCACAATATATTCTTATTGCCTTGTTTTTTGGGGGGAGCAATAGTATTAGAAGGCTTAGAGGCTTAAAACCAGTCCTGGCCATTCCTTAGGTGCTGGCCCTTCCCGCAGACCGAGCGCTAATCCTCAGCTCGCCTTCCCTGTTAACGGAGTGAAACGATGCAGTCGTGGACAGGCTCAGAACGAGCTGGTTTGGGTGTTTTTTTTTTTTTTTAAAAAAAGGAAAATAGTTGGCAGGAACACGAGCAAAGCTGAAAGTATTTTCATCTGTTTTGTTTTGTAATGTTTAATGTTTTGTTTTCTACTTCACGAATTGTACAAAGGAATCACTCAGAAAAAGGTCTCCCATCCTGGAAAGCGAAAAAAAATCTACAGTGGGACTAATGTGGCTAATCAGAATTGGCCAAGTAAGAAAAAACCCAAAATATCTTGAAAAATTATAACATGTATTTTTTCTTAGGGGAAAAAAAATAGAAAAGTTCATCCTCTAATTGAGATTTGTTTGCAAAACAATTTCAGGCTGGGAAGAGTAATCAACTCATGCCTAAAACTATTTTTTTGAGATTAATTTTTATTTTGTTAATCGCAGCTTGGATTTTAGAAGTTACTAGTGGTTTTCAAATTATTATTGCTATCTCAGTGCAAAATACCTGTCCTAACTTTTAAACCACTGTGTACCCTTGTTTCGTGAGAGGCTACAGAAGGGAACTGACCAAAAAGATGCAGTTAAAAAAAAAATAAATCTTGGCAGCTTGAGGAGAAAACAGCTGGGGAAGGAATCTTTTCTCACTCCCTCTTTTTTACAAGTTTTTTAAAAAGATAATAGTTTAAAATTACTTATTTTTAGAAGCATCTAGAAGCTGCAGCTGAGACCTAGAGGCCAGTGTGGCTCAGTGCTGCACAAGCAAAGACAGTTTATCTCTGGCCAAAATAATGTATAATGTCCGTTCCAAGGCTGAGACAAGATGCAGAGTGAAATCTTACTGAATCCAGCCCCAACAGCGAAAATTATGTTGGTTTATTCAGCCGAGCTGATGACCGTGCTCTGAAGAGGATAATTTTCAGTAATTAAAAAAAAAAAAAAAGCATTTCAAGACTTTTTCAGATAAGAACAAATAACTGATGAGCATCAATTTTCATGGCTCCGGGAGCACCCTGGCAGCAATGCTGGATGTGGAGCCACAGGCAGGCGTGGTGCTGTGCTGCGGGCAGGCAGGGTGCTGTGCTGCAGGCAGG
>NW_010109621.1:0-9033 GCF_000699245.1 Pterocles gutturalis
CAACCCAGGCCTTTCTATGATTCTATGAACCTGCATGTATTCAGCAGAAAATGAGCAGGTCAGGAATCAGCTGTGGTGAAACCATACAGCTGTTGTATTCTTACCCATGGACTTTCAAAGATATGTTTTCAAGTTGTAGTTGAAATCTGTTTTTTTCTAGGGGGACATAGGGAAGGGACAGAAAAGACTTACTGTGAAGAATTTTGAAGAGGTATGTACATCTTCACCTTGGTACAAGATTTTATAAAGAACAACCAAGCATGTCATTGATATTTCTTTAAAATATCGTCAGTGGTGCTGATTCACAAAACATTTGTATTCTGTATAGGGATTTTCTTGCTCTGTCCTCAAGCAGCTTGTTATGAGAAACACATGATTTATCAGCATTTGGAATCTGCCTTTGTATAACCTTACAGAGTTCCTGAATGTATGAAGTTCATAATAGAAAAAGTGAATTATTTCTGGTCCAAATGCCACATAGTAATGAATTTCTCTTAGCATCACATAGTTTTACCCTATGCTGGCACCCTGAAGTGTCAGGAAAGAAATGAAAGTGAGATTGTGGCTGTGGATTAAATGTAAATGATGTGTATTGTATATTTGACAGCTTGTTTCTTCCTGTTCTAAATTGGTTCTACATCAGGTTTATTACTACAATCTCTGAATGACCTGTCAAAAGTTTCATAGCGTGAATTGTAAGATGAATCAATTAGCAGTTTATTGTCTATACTGTATGTATTTTATATTTTATTTGGGTTTGTTAAAGGGAGAAACCAAGTTATGACAGGTAGAAAAAAACTGTTACAGCATAGTCATTTACCAAATATCCCTACATAGGTTCTTGTAACATTATAATTTTGTTCACATGTACAATGAGTGTAATAAGATAGAAGCTAGAGAATCTTGTAATATTTAGTGGTCCTGTTTCATATTTTTGCTAAGCAGATATTTATTTCCTTTGAAATGTGTATTACAGAAGTTAAATGGAAGAGGTGAACATAGACAAACGAGCCCAGTTAGAGAGAGTGGTTCTATCTCTTATAAGAAGAGTCTTTCTTTCCCATGGTGCCTAAATGCTTGCTCATGAAATATGTCTCACCTGAGATCATCATATTTATGTGGACAGAAACTGTCACCTCTGATTATATGAGAACTAATGCAGTTCTACACTGTTGTATAATGTCAAGAAATGTAACAAATCACTAGGTTAGATTGCATAATTTGACACAATGAGTATTACATTGAGTAATTTCTCAATGTTCCAATATTGAGCACTTGAAAACTAGAAATTTATACAAACACACAGAGAAAACCCTCCCCCGGAATATTTTAAATAAATCCTAGGTGATTTCTTGCTCTGCAAAAGATGAACAAAATGTATATGTCAAGCAAATTGCAAACATTCTTGCGGTTGATCTCATTTTCATGTCCTTATAACATAGATCAGCTAAAATAGTGTATTGCAACAGACATAGGAAAATATTTGCCTTGAAATGGCATGTAACTTCCAGTGCATATTCCATGTGGAAGTTACATGCCATTTCAAGGCAAATAGCGAGTCAAGCAGAAACCCACTTTACAACTGAAGAACTCTTTTAGAAAATATGGGTGATTAATAGCTGTTTATTAAACTTATCAATATTATTAATCAAAATGCTTAGTGAGGTGGTCAGCAGTGATGAGAGCAGAATAGGATGTGAAGTGGTCCTGAGGAAAAGGTAATACTTAGCATTTTTTAAAGTGTTAGCTGTTTGTTGGTACTAGACAACAAGTTTGTATTAGCTAAAATTAGTTCTCTCTGCCTTTAATTATCTCTGACAGTGGAATAGAGAATAGCAATTCAATAGTTTTACAAGTAGAAAAAAGGGTTTTTTTTTAAAATAATCCCCCTTTATGTACTCATCTTGTGTGTAATGGTATGAATACTGTGAAAAAATAATCACTTGGGTTTGGTTAAGGGCGATTCCCCAAAACTGCACTAGTCAGAAAGAGCTAAAGCTGGATGTCACAAGGAGGTGTAAGAGGTCTAAGAGTCTCTTTCAAATGTTTTTGACATAACTTTTTTTTTTGTTTGTTTGTTTGCTTGTTTGTTTGTTTTTCTTTTAATTTCTGCTGTTACAGTTACTTGGAGTGAGATGTTGCATTTAGGTAATATCACTTGCTATTAGTTTCAGGGCAGACTGAAATATCTGTGGTCATCAAGCTCCAGTGATGGTGCTTCACAACCTTTTTGAGCAGTCATAAGGACTGATTATTTAATTCTTGTAGATTGCTTCAAACGTGACAAGCACTGTGCAAGTACTAAAAATTGTTAATAACCTAGTCTGTTAGTAAGAGTGTTGCAGTGTTTGAAAGTATACTTTTAAAAAGCTGTTGTTATAATTATAAAATAATAATTTACAAAAACCATTTATGCCTACCTGCTATTCTTCATTACACTATTAATTCATAGTAGAAGTTCATACAATCAGTGTTTGTAAGTGTGATTTCTAAGCCCAGTACTTGTAAGCAATAGTTTTACTGAAAGGGGTGTGCACTGGTCTAGCATTCAAAAGTGCTCAGATGTGTGTCAATAACCATGGGAGTCGTGAATGGAAGAAGCAGGTTGAAAATCTGATGTGAGTTTGGACAGCTAACTAAAACACCACTTACGTGCTTATGGCAGAAATGAACTGGCCTAAAGGAAGTAGACAAAATTATGGTGGTTTATCCCAGATGAGGATTAGACTTTAAAACACGTTGAATATGCTCTGCTTTACAAGCAGAAAATGTTACATTTCTATTTGTCACTGAATTTCTTCTGATGTTTACAGTACCAGTTACAGGGTGATTGAGCAGCTGTGGATTTCTTTCAAGAAAGATGAGATTAAGAACCACTTTTTTAAACTCCCTTGCCTCTTAAAAATAGAAAACTAATTGAAAAATCCTGGAAAGGCTGGAAAATGAGATGCACTAGTTCTGTAGTATCCTGTGTTGTTATTGATGGGTTTAATATTTTTTGTATTTTTATTTTGCTATTTTGTATTATTATTTTGCTATCAGTTCAGTATGTTTAGTGTTCCAGATGCTGTAATAAAGAATATGCACCTTCAGGCTTAATGCGTAGTGGAGAAAATGAACTGACAATAGGGTACCAAGCAAATATCTGTTGTTCTAGCACTAAGAAGGTCTGGCAGCATTTGTGCTTGACTAGAACTCCACATTAATGCAAATTTATAGCCACCGAGCGTGATTAATCTTCACTGCTTGTGTGAAGGTCATTACAAATACTGACCACTGAGATTAATATCTGATTGCAGATTAATGTTAATATAAGCCTGATCTGCAATTGGTGGAATGACTCCTGACATTATGAAGATGTAGGTGAAATTTGGGGTGCAACATCCGAGCACTTTTGAGTGCATTCCTGAGCAGATCATCTTATTTTAAATTCTTGGATGTCTCAAAAATTTTGTCTATTTCCAAAGTGGCACACAAAGATCTAATTTTTTCACAGAAAACAGACTGATTATTCAAATTGGGTATTATGGCACTTCATTACAGTCCCCGATTATCTTTCATCTCATTAAAAAGCTGTTGAAAAATAATTTATGATTTAGTTGCTAACAGATGATAAAAAATTCATTTGAGATAATGACACAATCAGATTATATTTTATTGCTCAGAGTTTATTGGTCTTGGAAAAGGGACAGTGGACTAATTATACTGCTCTTTTACCTTCTCAGTAACATTAAGAAATATCACTACAGGGAAACAAATTACTTCATTCAGAGAAGAGACTTTTCTGTTTTAATTACATAATTTCAGGTAATAAAAGATATAGCCATGACTATTCTGTTTCTCCTATAACTCATTTTGAAACTGTATCCAAACTGGCTTTTGAAAAATGACTCGGTTAACAAGTATTTAAAGGGGAAAGTAAAGTCTTACTGTTCTGTTCTTTCTTCATGTACTCAGGAATCAGAAAATCAGCAAAATTCAGTTTTTTTTTTTTTGTTTTTGGTTTTTTTGTCAAGTCACTGACAGTTAGGGGTTCAATCAGTTTTCAGATGTAAATAAATGACTCTACTGAAGTGCTTCATTTCACTCTGCAAGGCTTCTTTTTCCCTTTTTTCTTCCTGCTCCTTCTTTCCTCTTAAAAAAACAAAATGCAAAGATCAAGTGAGTGATAGTACTGATGGAAGATGTCCGACTGACAGCCTTAGAAAATAAGGGCCTTAATTATCGCCAGAAGATGGACAGCACAGACAGCACCAGTGTAAATTCTCTTTCACTGAACCTTTTACTTTTTTCCCTGTTTTGGATTGGGCATTTCTAGAGATTAGAAAACAGTTTAATCTCAGTGGCTCCGAGGTCTGCAGCCTCACTGCTGAAACTGCTGAGAAGGAAGCCAATTAGCAGCAGTTGTGAGGGCTTTATTTTTTTCAAGTGGTAACACCTATCTGTCCACTAGGAACTAGTCTTAGAACGTCTTCCCACCCACTGTCAAACAGCTGCTGCGGCACTGACAGCTCTCAGTTACACACAGCTGTGTCATGTTGTGCTGGTGATCTCCAGGTGAAAGACACTGTACTCACTCACCTGACACCAGACCCACATCATCTCCCTGGTCTGATTTTCTCCTCTATCTTTGAACTGCAGATTCCTGAATCTTAACTTGTGGTCACTTGCCTTGAGAAGTAACTTGTATTTCTGAGCATCAGAAAAACAGGTTAGGGTTTGCTACAATGTTAATATGCTAGTCTTTATATTGATATTAATAAGTGTAATTCTGCAACTGTTTGAGCAGAATTCCAGACACAGTTTCTCGAATATTTATGTGTATATTGTCTGTGTATTGAGAAACCTAGAAATACATTAGACACAGTAAAACCAAAACACCTTCCAAACCATTGAGCTGGCAGCTAATGTGCTGGCTTTTGGGTTTAATTGCATAATGAAGAGTTATAAGGCACTGCTTAGTGTTTTACAAGGTTGCTTCCTTAAGAGGTAGGTTCCTCTTGCCCAAACTGCTGTTTGTGGCAGAGCAGGAGGATAGCTCCCACTGTGCGCAGATACTAGGTGAAATGAGGGCACTGACACTACGAAGGGGCTGGAAGCAGAGGCAGTGCTTGCATTTGTGAATGAGCTATACGTATTTTTCTCCCATAGGATGCAGTATTTGCAGGCTGTGAGACTGCTTTCAGTTTCCAGATCTCTTATGAAATGCAGACAGGAAAAAGTGCCCTGAAGCAAGGGACTGTGACTGAGTGGAAGTAGCCTGAATACTAAAGACTGGTATGACACATTTGCTTTGCTGTTTTTTTCACTGCCAAAGAAAAAGGTGGAACATCTGTGCTGTGACAATTTTTTGTTTGATTGGCTGGGTTTTTTAAATCCTGGACTGCATCAGGATCTGTGAGCTCCACTGAGAAATTATTTCAGTCATCATGCTTGAATTATTCTTCCTGCTTCTCTTTCTCTTATAGGTCATTAAAATTTGTGTGTGGGTGGCATTGTCTAGAGGTCACTTTTGTACTGGAGTGCCTAAACCAGCTTCCATACTCTTTACTGGATGCTCTTTGATATTTTATGCTGAGGAGAAGTGATAGAGAGGAAGAAGAGGCAGGAGAACATAACAAGACTTTGGTACACTGTCTGTGTTACCTTTCTTAAAATATGCAATATCAAATTAAAAAGGCCAAATTGTACAACATAGCCAAAAATAGACAGGGAAAACATGAACTGAATTACATGCAAACTTGTTGATAAGCAATTGAGATTGTCTGGAAAAGCAGACTAACTTTGTTGATATTGTGTGCATGTGTGCACGTTATACTAGGGGAAGAAGATCTTGATTCTGTAGGAAAGGTTTACAGGATAATCCACCTGAGTAACAAAATATGAAAGCATACTCTGGAGAAGGAAATTGTAAAAATACAATTTTTTTATATTGTCAATTAATTATTAAATCCTTTTTTATGTTGGAAATTAATTATTACAACTAATTTTCAGGGGGTTTTTTTACGCTTGAGGGAGTTTCTATAATTCACATGTAAATGTTATGTTTTATGTGTTCAGAAGTTCCATATAACATTGCTGTGAGCTATCTTGGATATAGTGAAGTTAAAAAAGAAAGTATTTTAAATAGAACAGTCTAAAAGATAATGATGCTGTTTCACAGCATCTGCGAGATTTCAGAATTTGTTTTCATCTGAAGCTGGAAGTGACCAGACAGTCCTCTGAATTTGAAGAAGTTTTCATTGGAAAAAACAGTGCTGCATCTCTGAAAAACTTTTCAGCACCTACGAAATAAATTTTCACTAGATATTTTCTAATCAATAATAGTCTTAAATTTCAAATTACATTTGTGTCAAAGAGAGTCACCTGCAGTGCCTTGAACCATTAATCTCTCAATTCTAAGTAGAGGCCATTGTCTGTAGCTGTTGGGGTTTTTGTGTGGCTTTTTGTTATTGTTTTGTGTGCAAGTTATGCTGTCATCTCTCCTGTCAGAAAAGTCCCCATGCTTGTGAAAATGTAGACTTTTTGACCAGTGCCTATCGGGTAATTTTTTTCTCCATTGAATTTCCATATGTGCCATAGTAGGCTTGTGAGTCTCACAGGACATTAACGTAATGGTAAAGTGTCAACTAAATTGGTCTCTGCCCACTATTACACCTGAAATAAAAAGTGTGAGAAAAACAGATAGGGTTTGGGTGGTGGTTTATGAAAACATCCTCTGCATTAGGAAGTACTTCCACAGAAAACACTGAACTCATTAATCTTTGAGTGGTGAAACATGGTGTTTCCCTTTCAGGCACTGCAAAGTTAATGCAGTGTCTGAGGAAGAAATGGTAACTCTCAGTGGTGAACTTCCTGTGCTCCTCATAGAATAGGGGCAAGGGGAATGCATTCATAGTTATTGCTTTTGGTGGAGGAGCAAAAAAATGAGGAAAGCTTATATTTTGTTCAGAAACACTTCACAATGTTTTGGATGGAGGAAAGAAGTGTAGACTTGCAAGGCTGAGATTTCTCTTGTTGTCAGCATGGTATGTAGTAGGACATGGGTTCTCAAAAGATTTCCTATATTAGTAAAGGCAGCTATTACTGTAACTAAAGCAATAGGATAAATATTGCTTTAAGTAGTAAACCACTGCATGATTAGAAAGACACAGTTTATAATCATGCTTAACTGGGTGAACATGTTTTCTGCTTGACGGTCTTCAAGAAGGCAACTGGTTGAGGTTAAAGACGTTTCAGAGTATGAATGCATAATTAAGACAATTTGCCATCTGCCAAGCAGGAAAAAGAACAATCAACATAGAATAATACACTCCAAGGGGGTAGCATAGTAATAGCTGGCAGCAATTATACCTGTGTCCCAGTGATTATTATTTCATTAGGCTCAAGACTAAAATGATTCATTTGCTTTTGTAGAGAGGAGTGTGGCTTCTGAGTGCAGCAATTCCACAGTACATATGGACAGCTGCCATCCATTTATCGCACACAAGGAAAAGAATGTTACATAGAAGAAAAAATGCAATTTTATTAGTTTCTGTTGGAGAAGCTGGTCTATATCTCTACCATTTTATTTTTGTAAAGATATTCCTAAGGACTTTTAAAAGCAGTCATAACTGGTAATATATTTAAAATTTAACCTTGATTAATATTCAACCCTAATAGATTTGTAGTTTGACCCAGAACCATGTACAATATCCAAAATGTGAAATTGTTGAGCACTTAAGGAACTGAGACTTTTACAATAGATATAAGCCAGACTCTAAGGTGCATCATTAGCAGAGGCAGTTTTTTTCTGTGTCACAATTTAAATTTTAGATTTATTGAAGGTGGAAACTCAGAAAGAGACTGCACAATGCACACTCATACATGTTGAAACAAAGAGAAAGGCTCCAAGAAATTTACTGAATTCAGTGCTTCTGAGAGATAGGTTGCTTTACAAATCAAACACAATCTGTAACTCCATTGCACCGGAAAATCCAAGCAGCCATTCCTGAAAATAACCACCAATGAATCGTTATTTCTCCAGATAAGAGACAGGGGACAAGTTGCTATCCACCTGAATGTGGATAGAAGGATAATAACTGCTGCTTATTCGTCATGCACACTCCCCCCCTGGTTGCAAGGTGTTTCACTCTTGGAAGGAGCAGGAGAGAAGGAAGTGGATGCTAACTCTACATTAGTTTTGGTGCTGTGTCTAAATTTCCTCCGAGTACACTATGAAAGTTATTAGCTACTTTGACACACCATAATGTAGTAGATTATGTGGAAGGCAATGTAATGCAACATGATATACCATTAATCTGCTGTGCCAGGTTAAAAAAAATTAAAATATAAATAAACTTCTAACTTCGATGAATAAATGATCTTTGGAAAAATATTCAGCAGATTATCCACAATTTTAACACCTGGATGTCTCTAATGCAAAAATAAATGACTCTGTGTTTTGACCATCTGTGTTACAAGTATTCTGGCAGATGTGAATACCCGCTATCCAACAAGAAGGGTGGGTTGTGGAAAATAACCCTTTTTCAGGCCAATAATCTTCTTATACATGTTAAGAAAAAAAATTAGTGAAAGCTTAGAACCCTGTTTTTTGATAGGTGTACAGATAATGGAAAAGTACTATCTAAATACTTACAAGGCATCTACCATACAAATATTAAATACTGATGAAGATTCTGAAGGAACTATTAAAGTTAAACCTACATTTCATACTTTGTTTTCGTGGCTTTCAGATTCCATTCCAAAGCTTGGTTGATAGATCCTGCCTTTACTGGTCTTCAATAAGGGTAATTTAAGGTTGTAACGTAAAAAGTCATCTTCTACACTGCAGAAAAACAAAAATCTTTCTCCTTGCAAATAGCAGATAATCTCTTTGCTAGCTTGGAAGTGGAGGGTTGTCCTGGGTTAAGCAGAGACAGAGTTAACTTTCTAGCTAGAAAGGGGCTGTGTTTTGGATTTATGCTCAGAAAAGTTGATAAGAAAGGAATGTTTATAGTTATTTCTAGGATACTTCAAGGTCGTTTAGCCTCT
>NW_010109622.1:0-9947 GCF_000699245.1 Pterocles gutturalis
TAACCCAGTCTTCATCTACCAAGGCAAATCTAAGAATTTTTTTTTCCTTTTGCCCCTTTAATTCTCTCCCCCACTCCCCAGGAGAGGGGAGGGTGAGCAAGCAGCTGTGGGGTATCTGTTGGGGCTAGCTGGGTCAAACCACAAAAACACATATGGGTATATGCTTCTGAGGTTGGCTGCTCAATCAAGAGGAAAGAGAGGTTACCTCACGAATCAAAGCCAGGATGCAGCCTCTGAAAGAGACCTCAAGTCTCAGCTTGACCAAAACTTGAAGAAAACATGGAAGTTTCATGTCAGAGATGTGCAACGATACAACTGGACAGACTACCTGATGGTTTTCACTTTGAAGGTAAAAACTGAAATCATCACAACAATCAACTGGAACATCTTGTAGAAATAAATAACTAAGAACTGAAGCAAACACATGGTATCAGGCTCAAAGTGACAGGATCATCTTGTGAATGAATGTCTTGTCACCTCAATGGAAAATTAAGTACGCAGCCAAGTTATTCTTACAGCTTTTTCCAGTCAAGTCAAAAAGGCAACAGATATTGAGATCAACTGCTCTCAGTTGTCTAACTCTCTTCATTTACTAGAAAAGCTCACAGTGAAGTTGCTAAGGCCAAGTGACATCAGTCATATCTAGACTTAATATTTCAAAGAACAGTTCCAATTAAAAAAAGAAAAGAAACATGCATATTTCACTATGATTCCTTTTCACTACATTCTTCATTCTCAACATCCTAGTATCTCAGGCCAGTTCTCTACTCAGGAAACACAACAGGAGAAAAAAGAGACAGTGATCAATAAGGAAAAATAATCGACTTTTTATTGGCACGTCAACCATTACCTGGTGTTCCACGGTAAAGCACAGTTTTAAAGATAACACTGGTACCTCTAATCCAACATAACAATATGGGTTTTTTTCCAAATACGAAGGAAAAAAAAAGTGATCCCCCCCCACCCATTTTGGTGTTGTGGTTGTTTTTTTTTTTTTTTTAAAAAATGCTAAGTCTTATATTAGCTACTTAAAAGCAGACATATTGCATACTGCCGTTAGATACTTCAAGCTTGACAAGACAAAAATTAATATTTTAGAATGTTGAAAGCATTTAAATCCCCTTTTTGCTTAGCTGGGAAGGAGAGAAATAGAGGATTATTTCCTTGTCTTTCCACTTCTCTCACTTCCCTACTTTTTGCAGACCTAAAAGAAAAGTTGAACACAATAAACTTAAGAGGCCATACATGCTACATTCAAATATAGCTGCCACAATGTTTTAAATTAAAATTTAATTACAAGTCTTTTCCTGCAGTGTACAACATATTAATGCTTACACGACAATTTTAATTTCAAATCATATAAAAGAGATTTGCAAAAAAGCATAATTTCTTTCATACATTGTTAAATTTCTTAATGCATTACCTATTTGAAGTCTGGGTTTTAAGTGATCTTCACATAAAAACAGAGGTAGCTAAGTAGAAATACTGTATTTCATATGAGGTCTCTACACATGGTGTAATAAAAAAATGTTTGTTCTGTCAATCAAGATGGATTAATTTCGAGACTTACTTCATAATAGTTTGTCTTCCCCACCCACGAATGCTTTCTTGCACAAGTACAGCTATTTCTATTTAGCCTTCGTCACCATGGACAGTTGCTACATCATTATGGAAACATAAATTCATTTTACTAGGCAAATATTTGAGTACTACTAAGTACACTTAATATAATAAAAAAACTCCAGCAACCTGTGTCGCAATTTGATTTAATTCTTTGCTGAACTTATTATGAGAAGTTGCAGGGGAGAGTGCTTTTAGTTAGATTAGGGACAAGTCAAATACTCAAAACACTGGAATTTAAGTTTGGTGTGCTTCTGTGCTGTCCAAACAATAGCTTATTTATTTAGAAAAATTCTAATAAACTCCAGCATCTTAAATATGTTCAAAAGTGCCTTTTCCAGCATGACAAAAGTGTTGATTAAGCATCACTAAATTTTAAAGTAGCAAGTACATGTAGAAGTCTTTCATAAACTGAAACACTGTGGTCCAAATTCTCTGAACAGATCAGGTATGCAAGATGTTCTGCCTGTCCAGAACTGGACCATATTTTTCCTCAGCCACTTGAAAAGGCAACGAGTAGAAAAGATGGAGAATTTAGCAGCTGCTTAAAACAGTTAAGCAGTGCAAGTAGGTGTACATTTCCTTATCAGTCTTAAAGATCACTTGGTAGGTTCCTGAAATACTGTGTTTCATTTCACATAATGTAAATGGGCATTACAAAAGAGTAGAACTGTATTTTGAAGAAAACTTACTTTCCTAAAATGTTCCTGATTCACAGCATACATACAATCCATAAAAGAAAAGGTTCAATTTTTCCATAGAGATTTAACACAATATTATGCTTAGAATCTCAAATCATGTAAGCATCTATTTGCATCTGCTTGCATCTGTTTGTAATTTTGCTTTAAGTTTTGATGAAATAAATTGTTGTTTTGTCCATACTGGCCAAAAAACAAGCTTTGATGATAAGACAGAATATAATTTTGGCACAGTATTTTTTAGTGAATTTCCATGACAGACGTACAGACAGTTAGGAGGAGGAAAGCAATAACTACTTAAAGATGACCACGAGTTATTAGCTCCTGCTTCTAACAGCTCAATGTTAACCTTAAAAAGCCCATTTTCTTTCTTTAATGCATTGCCTCATGGGAGGTTTAGTTTAAAGGGCTAATGTGCCCATCCTTTCATAAAAGCCTACATTCCCTGACTGAACTACCTCTCCTAAAAGTCAATGCAGTCTTCTCCAAATGCTGGCTACATTATGGCAGTAAGAGATTCTTCTAACTCTTGTTTTCCATGGCCTCTGTGACAAACCGTAGTTGCAATCATGAATGGAATATAAATCAGTATTTAGCTTTGATACGATTCCCTGACTTTGGCCTGCAGGGCATCGCAAGTCTTCTTAGCATCTCCCAACAACATGGCAGTATTGGGTTTGTAGAAGATTGGATTGTCCACCGCTGCATAACCAACTCCCAAAGATCTCTTCATTACAATGACCTGCACATGAAGGGTTCAGTTTCAGAAACATTTTATTGTTCATCACAATATCACATGTCAGTTGAAGACTGTGGACACTACACATGCAATGGCTCTATTCAATGTAACTAAGACAAAGCAAGATGAGTACTGATGGTTATAACATAGGTTTTTGTAGGGTTTTTATTTTTAGACTATTTTAAGAACACAATTCCCTGACAGCAACACAATTCAGATGAGCGTTTATATCAATATTTGGTGCAATGCTCTCTGGTACTTCTCCAGACTATTACTCTGTATTACTTCATAGACCGTATCAAAAAAAAAAAAAAATCTTAAAATAAGTTTCAGTCAAAAAATAAATGTCAAATTAGTTAATCACAGCACCTTCAGCACAGAAACTGTGAAGCTTTACCAACTTTAACCACAGACATATTTATTTTTTAAACTGCAACACATAGCTACACACAAAACACCAACTAACTTATGTGCCCATGACTCTGAGTACCTAAATGGCTAACCCACAGAACTGAGGCTACAATTGAGTTCAGAACAAGTGATCAAAGATTTCACACCAAGGAAACTCAAATATATGTAGTTTAGACCAGGTGATCTTGCTTTCAAAGAGCAAAACTGGTGAGATGACTAAACTGTCAGTTCATTCCAGACAGACTAAGCTCTCTACTCAACCCAGACACTCCTTCTTTTTTGGTTGGTGGTCTTCTTTGTTTGTTTAAGCATATTATTCAGTTTTGTATTTCCACTTCAGTATTAAAGTTGTGAGTCAGGTTCCCTATAAACTTAAAAAAGCAGGTATTTGTACAGAAATGCTTCAGGGCTGCAGATGTGAACAGAACATCATTTATTATCATAGAATCACAGAATGGTTTGGGTTGGAAAGGACCTTAAAGATCATTGAGTTCCAACTCCCCTGCCATGGGCAGGGACACCCTCCACTAGACCAGGTTGCTCAAAGCCTCATCCAGCCTGGCCTTGAACAACTCCAGCCATGGGGCATCCACAACTTCCCTGGACAACCTGCTCAGTAACTCACCACCCTCACAGTGAAAAATTTATTCCTAATGTCTAGTCTAAATCTACCCTCTTTCAGCTTATACCCGTTACTCCTTGTCCTATCACTACACTCCCTGATAAAGAGTGTTTCCCCACCTCTCCTGTAGGCCCCCTTCAGGTACTGGAAGGCTGCTATCAAGTCTCCTCGGAGCCTTCTTTTCTCCAGGCTGAACAACCCCAATTCTTTCAGCCTGTCCTCATAGGGGAGGTGCTCCAGCCCTCTGACCAATTTTGTGGCTCTCCTCTGGACTCTCTCCAATAGGTCCAGGTCTTTTTTATGTTGGGGGCCCCAACATTCTAATCATATTTTTTAGCAGGAGCACTTTCATTGGTCTTTCCTACTGCAGTCATCATTAGTCTCACTAAAACACCTGATGATTGTAAAATCATGAGTAGTGCATCACACTTGCCAAGTACTAACTCTTTTGTTGGACACCTTCATGGAAACCAGAAAAGTAGGAGAATCTTGTCAGCTTATGCAATAAACCACGTTTATAAAAGCATACTACCTGAAGCAGGTGCTAGTAGGTGCTCTGGTAATCTCACCTGTTTGGACTTCCAGACCTCAAGAACTGGCATTCCAGCTATAATAGAGTTTGGATCTTCCTGAGCTGCTGAATTAACTGTATCATTTGCACCAATTACAAGGACCAAGTCCGTTTCTGCAGCAAAACAAAGAATATAAAACTAATGAAAAACTATGTGGAACGTGAACACTGAGGCTGATGTACATTTTTGTGTCAAATCTCATCTTTAGAGGCAGAAGAACCCCTTATCGTAAGCACTCTACAAACATTTATGGGGAATTCATTCACAAATATTTTACAAACTTGTGAGGCAAGTTACACATAAGAGTCCAAGTCTGCTACCACCTACCTCCAGCAAACTGCAAGCGTCCACAAGCACATTCCAAGGGACCCAACAGACCACTTTACCACATAAAAGTTAAATCCTTTGATACTTAAATGTGCTTTCATACACACATAGTATCATCATATTCAAATTTATTTGTGCCTGGCTTGTCCTTCAAATATTAATTCAAAAAACCTTTAGATGTTAAGAAAGCAAGAAGTTGTTTGTACAATGCCATATTGGTTTGCAAGACATGACAGGATCAAGTCATCCACAACACCTGACTTAAAGAAGTAATAGTAATTTTCCTGTACGGAGCAGTAACAGTAATTAAAAAGACAGAGCATTTGTCATTTATTTCACAGCTACAAGCAATTAAAAAAAAAAAAAAAAAACAACACTAAAATAACCACCTGCCTTCTTGGTTCTGGAAGAAACAAGTTTCACAGGCCTATTTAACCTCCCTTCAATATCTACTCTTTTCTGTACACCTGCATTCAATATTTCCCTTTGCTTTACCTGTCTGTACTCTCTGCTTCTCAGTTTTCTGCTTCTGAGTCAGGCTACTTCTTGTATTCCTTTGGTATCACTTACCACCAGCTGGGAGAACACTCAGACTGCAAGAGAAAGACCTCTGGTCCTCTACAGTGGTAACACAAAAGGCACAAATTGAAACTGAATAGCCTGAGATATTCTATTTTTAAAATCCTTGTACGATGTAAAAACAGAATCAAATAAAAATTTACAAGATCAAATCCAATCTACTGGAAACTTATAGCTCGCATGCTAACCTGGGAAGTCTTCGTTGATCTCATCCATTTCCAGTACAATATCATAGGGAACACCAGCCTCTGCTAGGAGTACATTCAGCTGACCAGGCATACGGCCAGCCACTGGGTGAATACCAAACCTAGCAGGAAAGAAAGTCCAACCTCATTAATAAGTATTGACCACTGTTTTATACAGTAAAATTGCCACCTGTGACCTACAAGGCTGAGTATTTCTTAAGTATAAGCACACATGTGAATTAATGAAAAGAAAGGGTTAAACCTTAACAATATTGTAATTACTTTTCCAGTGTTGCACGCAACTCAGTGGGTGGGAAAGGGAACAAGGCCCATAGATTTGACTGCTCACCTGGAGAGCAGCTGTTTCTGCAAAGTTGAAACTATGACCGACAGAACAGGCATGCAAAAGAATATGCTCATTTTCCAGTAACCCTAAAGAAACTAGGATTACACTTTCAATCATTCCATCACAAGAAGACTCTTTCCAAAAGCTGTTGCACCTGCGAAGTGGCTTTGAAGAGCATGCTGGACACTTCTAGTGACCACACAGAAGGAACTCATGGCCAGAAATGCAGTGATGTGTTCCCAGGCAAGATGGACCAAGAGTGTATTTTCCACCCAGTAATAGCTTATACCAATATACTCTTGTTCAATTACTTTTGAAAGTAATAGGACTATTTTACAATTTTGTCTGGCTACAATCATCAGCCTGAGCCCCACCACACACAGCAAGCATTCACATCCACCCTCCAAACAGTACCGTATTTAAAACCTTGTAAAAGATACCTTTGTTTTTTTTATGAATAAGCCTTCTTGCTGCAACACCACTACCCACATTAATATGCTTTGCAGGTCCCTTACATCATTGAAAAGTTAAAGCACCACCAAGTAAATGAATTGGCCACAACATAACACTCTTCATGAAAAGGCCACAAGACTGTGCAGCCTTCTTGAAGCAAAAGCACTCCTAGACCTAGAAATGCCCTTGGCAACTGACATTATTGACTCGGGTATCTCTAGAGTATGCACAGTTATCACAGTCTAACGCTCCAACAGAAGAATTAGCAGGGACTCTGCTTCAAGCACAAGGCAATGCTTTGCTGAATTATGTTAACATGCCACTTCCTTCTCATGACTGATCCTAGAAGGAAAAAAAAAATTAAAAAGGAGGGGGACTAAGAAGGTGGACAGATAAGAAGTTACACAAGTTTAAGCATAACAATTCAAGAAATGTTTTCAGAACAGCTCAAAACCAACTTAGAGAAGACACACTGCTCATGAGCTCCTAAAAATTCAGACAGACACACAGTGTGGCAGCTGGGAGCGTTAACACATGCATGCAGTTCTGTAAAAGTAAAAACCTGACAAAATTCAGAATGGAGATGTTCAACTGGTTTAGCTGCAACTCCCAAAGACATATTTTGGTTAGAAGGAAATCTATTTCTTGTGCATAAACTGCACCCTTCTGCTCCTCTACTGGCCCTAAGTAAACTAGGCAGATCCCGTCCTGTGCATTTTCTGTCTTTCCAGCTCTGGAGCTATCACCAATGCAATGCCGACTCAAGCACACCAGAAATGCCTCAGATGAATGTTAAATCTAGCCAAAATTAAATGTTTAACAAGGAAGCCTACATGTACTTTGGAAAAGACAGAAAATACCCAAGAGAAAACCGAGAATTCTTGGATTTCTGAACAGAAATTTCTGAGCAGAAATCCAAGTGAGTCAGGAATGCAATAAAAGAACTTCAGACTTCTTCAGAAAAGAGGGGAAGACTGATAAATCAACTTGCCATGACAAAGGGATTGTCACGTATTTCTATTTTCAACTCCACTGCAACGGAAGTGGATAACACATCAGCGATAGTCCACAAGTGACAGTCCAATCAACACAGATCACTTGTGTACACTGTAAAAATACATCCTTAAAAGGGCAAGCGCGCACTCCCATCAGCAAGACAACATCAAGACAATGCAAAGATGAGACAATTGGAACTCCAAAAACAAAATTAAGGACATATGATTAATCCACATAATACTAGATATACCACAATTTTAAGCTCTAGGTCAAATACCAGGATAAAAGCTAGCTTTAAAATGAATGCTTTTTAAAAAGACAAAGAGAATAGATTGTATTCAGCTAGTAAACATTTGGGATCCTGTTGCAAAGGATAATACCTAGAATCAGAAAAAGGAGAGCAAATACACAGGACAAAACATAAACAGCTTACTTTTCACACCAGTCACTCTGTAATATAAACCATGTGTAGTACTGCAGCTAGTCCTAAAGTGTATCAAATTCAATCATTTACAGTACAGTAGGAGAACTCTTATTCTGAAGTACACTTGAGAAAACCCATCACTCCTCTGGCAGTGAAAATAGATTTTCCAACAAAATTCTCTTTTGTTTCTAATAAAACTATTTGAGCGTCTTTGTGACCAAAGCTGCTTTGGCAATACACAAAACAAAATACTCGTGAGGTTTCTATTAAATACTATATACACATACAATCCTATTTCAAGGTCTGGAAAGACAAAATGTAAGCTGCCAAGAGAACAAATTTCACCTTTGACTTCACTATTCCTGGCAAGAAGCAAAGAAAGAAGAAAAGAACAAATTATCTTTGTTCAGGAAGAGTTATGGCACCAACCATCAGTAGTTAGAGACTTCTGACAGACTCTGCTTGAAATCACATACTGTGTTTTCACAAAGTTTGAGAAAGCTGCTCACACAAAAGCTTTTTGGACAAATATCGAAGTAACTCAGAGAAATCTGCTTCTAAGAGCCTGTTAACCAAATATGACAGTAGCCTGCCAGTACCTCTTGAAACTATATGTGCAAGTGTGTCAAAAAGAATCATTAAAAATATGTGCTTCTGTAACACTTTATTTCACAGGGTAAGACCTACATACATCTGGACATTACATTAGCCGATCCAATTGAAAGCAGAATTCAGGTAAGCATGGAAAAGAGACAGCTAAAATCCTTGATGGTTCACAACATGTCTAACAAAAGCTGTGTATCTTGCTCCTGACTCACAACAGCAGTTCTTCAAAGCTATGTGCATTACAGCAGAAACATTTTGTCATATATGCTCTCCCAGACGTTCAACGTATGAACATCATTCATATTAAAAAACACAAAACAAAAATTATTTTAAAACAGATACATGTTTTATGGTAAAAATGTTTGAAAGTGAAAAATTGCTGTTTCTTTGATACGCTTTTAATATAAGTTATGCAAGAATTCCCTTAGGTTGGTTGGTCTTTAAATCAAGCAGAAATCTCACACTCTTTTTGACTTTCCTTTTTGACTGTCTGTTTACATGACACGAAGTTTTCAGTCTATGTATACTTTATCCGAAACAAAGATTCACAATCATGCTACATCTGACTTGAACATTCTTCTGGTAGTTCATTGAAACACAGAATTCACCAAAAATTTTTTCTCTGAAGTGAGCATACATCTCCTTGCTACTAAGACTTCAGAACTAAACACCATGAGTAGTAGGCTACTCAGCCTTTTTAATCAGCGTCTTTCAGATACATTTTTGCTTTAGAAAGACAATGCAGCACACTGAAAAATAAGTTAATATTTTGAACCTTTTCTTGAAATACAAAGAGTGCAACATTTTCTTTTAAATCTAGACTAAAAATCTAAAACTCCTGACATACACATCATAACTACAACAGCACTTTCAGCATACAAACCATTTAAATTCAGGGGAAAAAGGGTTACTTACAGTAGTATGAAGTTAATTATAGTAGTATGAACAAGACAACCATTGCATGAAATACTACTGAAAAATCTGAGAATGGAAATTACTTTTTATACAGTTCATAAAGTCAGCATCTATCCTTATTACAACTGGCTAGATAACATACTTGTAATAAAAACTTAAAGAGCTAGCACCTACCTAACCTAGCGCAGAAGTATTTCAAGACCACTTCATCCATATAAAGATAGGATTCTTATCACTATGCCAAAGCTGGACAGAGTGACATAAGTAAGTAATATCTGGCTGGTGCCTGATTTAGCTTACTTAACACTTCAGGAGCCATATATGCAGAGAATTTGCCCAAGGGTTTTGTCTCACATCCTCTTCCCCCTGCCCTATTCACTTTGTGTTTTGACACTTCTCCACCTCTGCTACCAGCACAGACAATAATCTGTTATTCAAGGTAACAGGATTGGGG
>NW_010109623.1:0-821 GCF_000699245.1 Pterocles gutturalis
GACACACAGCCGGTGTCACCCCCGCACACAGGGGACACGCAGCCGGTGTCACCACCACACACTGGGGGGTGACAAGGGGACACACAGCGTCACCCCCATACGCAGGTGACACACACCTGGTGTCACCCCCACACACTGGGGACACACAGCCGGTGTCACCGGTGTCACCCCCACACCCGGGGTGTCCCAGGGGCGCTGTCTGCGGTTCCAGTGGCCGTAGCTCCCACCCGCTGCCCCTGTCCCTTTGTCACCACCACTTGTCACCCACCCGCACACACAGGGGGAGGTGACAAGATGCCGAGGTGACCGATGGGTGTCCCCACCTGGTTCTTGTCCAGCTCGCAGTTGCGGTACTCGCTCTCGCCCTGCGCGCGGAAGGTGATGATGACGAAGCCGACGAAGATGTTCATCATGAAGAAGGCGATGACGATGATGTAGACGATGAAGAAGATGGAGATCTCCACCCGGTAGTTGTAGATGGGACCCTGGTCCTCGGCGTTGGCGTCGATGGCCTTGTACAGCAGCCTGCCGGGGACACGCGAGGTGTCACCTCGGGGTGAAGGGTGACACTGTCCCCTCCCCGCCCTGGGGACTCACGCCGGCCAGCCCTCGAAGGTGGAGACGGTGAAGAGAGCCATCATCCCGGCCAGCACGTTGTCGAAGTTGAAATCGCTGTTGTGCCAGAGGCGCTCGCGCACCGAGGGGTGGGACACGTCCCCGTCCTTGTACACCAGGAATGTCCCCCTGCGAGGGGAGGGGACACTGGGGACACTGGGGACACTGGGGACACCTGCACCGAGGGGTGGGACACGTCCCCGTCC
>NW_010109624.1:0-3717 GCF_000699245.1 Pterocles gutturalis
TTATATAAAAATCAATTTATTATATAAAAGTCTGCTAGATGGGTAGGCTGGGAAAATACACTCCCTTTTTTTTTTTTTTAACCGGGTTTTGCCTCCACAGAGCCGGTGTTGGATTCATCTAAATGTAGGAGATTACATTTAAGCTGGTCATTTTAGACTCCTTTGTACTCAGTATTATCTGTTGCTAGGTGCGTCTGAGTTGTTCACAGCAGGCAGTACTATCAAGTGCTCTCATCTTGAAGCAGTCGTCTCCATTTGTTTGGATGAATCGTGCTTTGAATTTACAGACTAGGTCTCTACTCGCTGTACAAGTGACTGGCTATGATATAGATGTATGTTGTGTTGATGTCTGAAAACATGTGGGCTGATCCTCCCCTATCTGACTGCACTTGCTCATATGGGCTTTAAAATCATCAAGATTATTTTAGAAGAAACAAATGAGGATGCGCCAGTTCAGGACATGGCAAATGTAACATTCAGACAAAACAAGCAGACATCTCTCTATGAGATGGAAAAGCAAAAACTGTCGTAGCTCTGACAGCCTCTGTGTTAGCATTAAGCACAGCAATCAGCAAAATGAGCTAAAAAAATGTTGGGATGGTTTAATATTACTTGTGTTATTCATCCCCAATTTTTTGCCTTTTAGCCCTTATAGGGACCCCAAGCCCTACATGGACAGATAAATCCTAATGACCAAAATCAAGATTTTTTTTTTTCTTTTTCTGACCTTTCATTATGATTTATTGGAAATTATAGCTGAAGTGTGGATTCTTGTGATTGTGATTATGCTTAGAAAGTTGTGCCTTGAACTCCATTTGGCTCCCCAGAGCTATTTCCTATGCAACATTCATGTTCACTTCTGGCTGTGCCCAGCAGGTCGAGTTTTGGCCCAATACAGCTTGAAGATAATGCATTATGGCTTGCTGGTTTTTTTTTTCCCTTGAATTTTGGGGATTCTATTTGTGTCGTATGTTTTTTTAAGTGGGAAAAGCAGAAGTGTATCCAAAATTTTTTTTTTTATTAGTCTCCCTGTTTTTACTACCCAATAAGAGATCAATTGAATGAGTACTGTAAATTTAGTTTATTTGAAAAAAATCTATGAACTGGCATTATGAATGCATAGAAAGAAAATAATCTGCTCAGTTTGATATAGTAAAATATTTTGTTGTACTCTTGTGTTAAAGTCTCCTTTTGGTAAAGGAGAGATTTGGAAGGATTCTTCCTATCACTAAGATTTCTTTATCAAGAAAAACAAAACATATCTTCAGGCTTTTTCTTCAGCTAAAACTGTGACCTGATGTTCTGTAAAACTTTTAATAATTTTTCAACAGAGTAACTGCCAGTTAAAAAGCACAGTTACATATATCAATAATAGGCAGAGTAAATATTTAAATTCCATATTTAATGCATTTTTCATATAATTTGATTTATAACTAAATTCTAGAAGCTCTGGATTGAATGCATCTTGGCAACATCAGCTTTTCATGCTGGGATTGAATAATTAAGGCTGAGTCCCTCTTCCTCAAAGTTGTTATTTGTTTTGTGTTTTGTAAGATCTAAGTAAACTTGTGAGTAGCAAAAAAACCCAAACCAAACAAAATTTAAATGTTAAGAACTGTACGTCATGTACAAATTGTGCAACAGAAGTTCAGAAGATGGACTGGACCCAAATTCAGTGGAGCCAATGAAGCTAAAACAATTTATGCCAGACATGAATGTGGATCATTAATATTGGAGCACAATTTCTGTCTGCAGCTTTTCAGGCCATTTACAAAAGCATTGATTATTATTTCTCTGCGATTGTTAATTAAAAAAGGTAGAATTTACTGGCTCATTTTGTCACCTTAGAATAAAGTGGTGAAAATAGTATTTAGCCCACGCTACGCCATTCTGTGCCCTGCCTTTATACTCTGCTTTTTCCCCCAGAACTGGTCTCTGTCTACATCCGTGTACATATGGATATAGAGATATGGGTATCTATGAATACGTGCATATATTTATGCATTCATTCTATTCATCACCTTGAGATCCTGCACAGATTTTATCAAATACTGAAGAATGATGAGAGTGATTTATTTGGAGCCAGGCTCCACCCACAGGTGCACATAGCAAAATCTTTAAGAGAAACACAGTGAGGAGCAGCTTATCTTTTTCATTTTTGTTCCTCCTCATTTTTAACTGAAGTGCTTTTGAAAGCTGGGAAAAAATTAGTTAAATGACAACAGAAGGGAAATAAACACATTACATTTCTCTTATAATTATTATTTACTTTTAACTGTCAGCTCAGGCGAGGAAAGCCTCTGTTAAGCCTCCTTCTCCAGGGATGACTTGCTCTTATGTGAGTACTGGGTTTGATCCACAGATAGTGCAGAGTGGATCCACTGTTTTGGAAAGTGAAATACCTTGCTTTTTTTTTTTTTTTTTTTTTGGGGGGGGTGGAAAATTAACAACAGTGATATTGTCAGGTTATGAGAAATTGCAAATATGCAAACCTTAGTTTAATAACTCGTTTCACCTGAAAGCTTTATTTGTTTGTTTTCATTCACAGCCTTTGGAATATATGGAGTGGCTTTTTCTAGTGTTTTAGTGCTTTCTTGCCTGCGCTTGACTAACCCACTGCCTTTATAGCCAAGTGCTTGGTAGAAGCTAGATTCTTATCTCTGGCAGCGGTATTAAGGAGTGACATACTGGGTAATGTCTTTTTAAAATTGCATACTTTTATTTTCCTTTAGAACCAAGTAAAAGTTTGGTTCTCACTTGCTGATTTTCTTAAAAATCCAAGATGAAAACTGTAAAACTGCAGAGTCTGCAGGGCTTGCTGGGAACAAACACAAACCTCATAGATTTAGTGGGTGTTAATGGTGTGTAGGAGCAAACTGGAGAGCCAGGGTTTAATTTTTTTGTTTGCTTTTTTGGGGAGCCATGAAGTTTAGCTTGGTTTCCTAAAGAGCAATGGCCAGGGTGTCCCTGGGGGCAGCCCCAGCCCTGGGCATCCGTCACCTCCATGGGGACAGGGGTGGCCCAGGGCCAGGCTGGGGTGTCAGTCCATGGGTGGGGGTCAGGATCGGGCCCAGTGAGGGGAACCAGGGTGAGACACAGCCTGGGGATCGCTGGGTAGGGCCATGCTGATGACTCCCATTAAATGTTATGTTGGTATTCAGCATTTGTAAAGAAATACATAATTATCCTAGTAGAGATCCATAAAAAAGGAAGAAGTGAAGGTTGGAAAGGAAAAAAAAAGAGGAGAAAGAAAAGGCAAAGAAAAAGGGAAAGGAATAAGAAAAAATAGCAAACACAATTTCTATTTGAATATTGAGATCTTTCATACTGCCCAGCAACCTGTCCTAGCAGTGACCAAGGGCAGATGAGTGTCCCGTTGCCTTTGGTAAAGAGGAGACTGAAGACTACTCAGCAGTTGCTTCAGAAGCTGTAAGAACTGAAGGAAGAAGCATGAGTTTCTAAAGAGATGAAAAGAATTGTCAAGAAATCAAGTGACAGCAATGAGGTTGAATATTATTTTTCAAGATTTCTGAGATGTGAGGAGGAGAAAAAGCTGTGACATTCTTTAAAGGTCAGAGGGTTGAATTTAAATTGGGCAAACCAGAGTAGATTTTGCAGGGTTGTAATGAAAGGGAATAAATGGGAAATGCAGGAGAAAAAAACAGAACAAATGGGACCAGAACTGCCTGGGAAGGGCTGTGGCAACTTTACAAAAAA
>NW_010109625.1:0-10729 GCF_000699245.1 Pterocles gutturalis
CTTTAATTCTCTCCCCCATCCCTAGGAGGAGAGAGAGTGAGTGAGTGGCTGTGTTGTGTAAGCTATGACATGGGTTGAGATAAGCCAACCAAAAGGATTCATTAGAGCAGCACAGCAAGGCATGGGCTTAGGAGAAAGGAGGAGGCAGGGAAAAGGCCACCAGAGAGCTCAGAACAACTTTCTGCAGAGGGGTAGCAGGCACTCATACCTGAGTACATTCCTTTTGTTCTTTACTTCCAAAGAGAAACACCTGGGTAAAAGCCCTGAGATCATCCTCACCAAGGTTCAGCTGCCTGCCCTCAGGGCCAACCTAGAGACAGTGCAGCTGGGCTGCCCGTTCCTCCTGGTGCCTCTGGAGAGGCTCCGGACACTGCAGCAAGGAGCTGCATTCAAACCAAGCCTCTAGTCCAGTCTACGTCCTGACTCTGGATATTTTGTGAAGATGATTGTCAGAGAAAGCTATTCAGAAAACACAGGGTATTTAGCCTAAGAAAAACTCCAACATTGGTATATTAAGCTACTGTTCCTCCTCTATTCATTAGCAACAGTAATCCCCTGAAAAATTAAAGACTTTTAAACAGTATTTAGCTGATAAATAGTTGGTTACAAACTATTATTTCTGGCTAAAATTAATGTAGCAGCAGGATTTTGATAAATTCTAATAGGAAAAATTTGGAAGCCTCCTTGTAGTACTTAGCATAAGGCAAATTAATGTGCTGACACTTTTATGGTGGTTTAATTAATGAGAATCTAGAGTGGAATTCTCATGCAAATACTGTACGTATTGTATGACAACCCTATTAATACCAGAGGAGTGAATTATGATTAGTGCTATTACACTGAGTACTAAATGAATTAACAATAATGAGACACTCCTGATACTATCATCACATTTCCGCACACTTTTTAATGGATAGGTTTCACCCTGATTAGTGCTGATAAATTATTAGCAGCAAACAAAATTATCTTCCATTCATTGCTTTTTCTCTCCACCCTGTATTCAGAAATCAAAGCTCATTTCTGAGAAAGAACCATTACTTATGAATATCCAACATATTTCTAGCCTTTATCAAACTGTTCTTGTAACTGTTCGTTAAAAGAACTTCCATCACAGGGCATTATTTCTACTCCTGAACATTTTAAGCAGGACATCAACTTCTTTGAGATTATTTGCCAGGGTGTTACCTATCTGTCGCTTTCCTGGGCAAAAGATAACTGCATTGCCATCACTTAGCAACCTGAATTGCTAAATGCAAAATGAAGGAACTGAACTTAGTGGAAAAATTGAAAGACGAAGGGGTCAGTTTCAGACACTGTAGTGAGTGAGTAAGTCCCAGATTTACAAGGCACCACAGTAGCTGGAAAGGACCCTGGCTGGATTTGCACACTTCTGTCCATAGTTCCCAGTCACAAGTACGTATGCACATGCTGATGACTTTGGGCACAGCAAATCCAACATTGCCAGGGCATTTCAAATACAGAACACATTCTGCATTACGATGCGTAGGGAGAAAGAAAAGGGGATGTGAATAGATGCAATGAATTTACTGCAAAGCTGAGGACACGTGGGCAGCACAGACACAGTAAGCGCAGTGCTTCCTGCTCAGTCCCACCACTGCCACCACACGCCAACCCATCCACACACAAGCATGTGAGCATTGAGTGGCTGCAGTATACAACGCATGCGCTCTGGTTATTTCTGGAAGTTCAGCATGCGGGAGCAGTACCAGGCTTGGTCAGGCTAGGAGACATTCTCAAATCTTATACCAATACAAAATGTCCTCACAATCCACCTGTGCACAATTTCTGACTAGAAGACAAGATGTATCCAGGAACACCCTGTCAATCGTTATCCTTAACCTTTGACAGAGGAGATGACTGGTATCATTTCCTACCTTGTCTTGGATGATTCCTCTATTCCTGCCAACTGACTTCGTTTTGCTTCCCAAGAACTGGCTGTGATGCAGAGGCACATGAAAAGATAGCAAGAAAAAAAAATTACTTTTAGACATGTAGGAAGGGTTGGTGGGGGGAAAAGCAGGAAACCATCAGAAGTAGAAATCTATACAAAACAAAGACATAAATCTGAGCTTGAGAGGAGTTTTTACAATGGCAGTTGGGTGAAAAACACTTCAGAGAGAGGACAGCTTTTGCATGATTTATGCTAGTTCCTGATGTTCATTTCAGCTTATCTCTATTTATCTACATTATCCCCTGTGCTGGATGTTGTTTCAATTGCTATCACAAAATAAGCTAATTCCATGTGCTCATGAGATATCCTTTGGATCCTCTCACTGCTGTACTACTCTCAGAAACTCAATAGCCACAGTACAACTAAGACCTTCTTTAAAATAAGTTCAAAATCAATCTAACCAAGTGTTTTGTGATAATTTAATGCATTCAGAATCTATCTACTAACTCTGTGGAGACAGCCATAAATCCTCTTTGAGAAGAGGTTCTCTATCTTCCAAATCCTATTATAGTGAGGCAGTTACTAAAGCAGTACTTGCATACCAGTACCTAATTTATAAAAGTATATAAAAATTCATGCGGAGTAGTAATTTATTTTCTTTAAACAGAGAAGTAATCAGATAGTATTCTTCCACTGTTCATGTTTCTGATTTATATTGACAGAGGCACTCAGGACACAAATAGATTTTGCTGTTCACTGTGAAATGCTATTGTTCTTGCTGACTTCTAATTCCAGGCACTTTTGTGCCTTACAAAACAGTGGAATACAATCTAATTAAAACTTGTGGTGTTTTCATTTGCTAAGATATTAAAGGAAATAAATTTTAAAGTGTAATCAGGAAGTATCAGAGCTGGTTTTCACCTCATTTGTACTCGTAGCTTAGTGGAAATAATAGCGTTATGCTAGTGAAAAACCAACCACTGAGAGAAAACCAAATTGTTCACAAGATGCAGTCCTGGATCCCTAACTTCAAATAGTGCCTTACTTCTTGAGTTATTCATTGCTTCTGAATACTTTCCAAAAGGAATTACCTTTGATAAGGTAGCTAGAGGTGTGTAAGAAGGCAAGCAATTTAGGTTTTAAAATAGCACTAAATTTTTTCTTAACCACTAGAAAGATTTAATGCTTCTGCATTGAGAATTCCAACTGATAAAGGAATGTGGAAAAAATAAGGGTTGCAGGGTAGAAGAGAAATGAAGAATAGATTGGACAGGTGGGAACATATGAAGGGAGGATAGAGGAAAAAGCTGCAGCAAAAGAGTTCAGCTCTTGTCTACATGCTTCAGCTTATCTCCTCACACTTTTTCCCAATTATGTTTGTCCTCCTGGTAACTCTTTCTTTCCTTCTTCCCTTTCATGAAAAAAAATAGCTCTCCAATGGACTTGCTAAGCTGTTGGATATTTTTAACTGTTAAACTATATACAAGTAGCTATATTTGTCAAGCAAGGCAGATGCTGGAAAGCTCTAGAGGGCCCTCACTATGACATCTACAAATGACCAGCAAAAATGATAAAAAATGTAATACAGTAAAAAAAGATATTATCAACATTGACCGATAACAATGGCATAAAGTCCACACTGGGAAAATCATGTACAATTCAGTATTTTAAGATTTCTGCTTCTTAAATCAAATCATTTATCAAGTTGATTACAGCATTATTCTTGCCAGTTCAATCAAGCACACACTGTTACAGAGACATTATGTCCAGTTTGGATGTCCAACTCTTCAGGTTGAGAAAGACTTTGGAATTCTGACAAGACACAAAAGAATTATTCAAAGACTGTAAAGCCTTATTTGAAAAGTAAGCAACTGACAGAAGCTTTGACTGTTTCATTTTTCCCTGAGAAATGTAAAAACATTATCACAGTCTTGCATAGAGACAGAGTATTTACGTGGAGAGTTTATAACAGAGCTGTTAAGGACAGGGCTTGCTTCAATCTTTCACAAAAAGGCATGGCAGGATGCAGAGGTAACAGATTAATTTAACAGATTATTAACAAATCATCATTAACTCAGGTACCTTGTAGATTCTTCCATCATCATCATTCCAATTTGCTCGTCTTCTTCACGGACAGATACTGATTTATCAATGAAGACGGGGCACCCATCTCTCACTTGTGTTCTGCCCAAGCTTGTAGCTAAGATGTTGTTCAGCTGGTAACTTAACACTCATTCAGCAATTCAAGCTCCCTCAGTTTAAAGATACTTCTTATTCAGGATCTTTACCTGTGGCAATAAGGAGACACTGCGCAACTGCTTTTGTTTCTGGAGATTCTGAGTAGCGAGAACTCTCCTCCATCAATAGCCGGACGAGCTGGCTATAACAGTAGATCAGTTTGCCATTCTGATAAGACTGCGGATGACCTGGCAGCTGAAATGAGTTCTATCAATTCTTTGGTTCCTAATATTTCTGTATTTGTAAATACATCAAGACTTTGATAAAGTCTTTTTAATGTAAAAAAGTCTATAAATTGCTAGATAATATTGAAGTAAATTAATCATTTTTGTCCATAAAATGGCATTACCTTTTATATTTGTTGATCTATATTTAAAGTTAATTGCTTAATTTTCCAGTAATGTGTATTCATTTCTTGGTCAAGGCATTCATTCATTGCTTTGCTTTGCTGGAAAGAGTTTGAGTGTCCACAGCTTCACAGCATCATTTTATTCACATGATTAAAATAAAAATGTAGGCAATTTTCCTTTTAGCCTTTTAATGAGTTATGAAACCACATTCTCTGATGATAATTATACTTTTTAACATATCAAATACAATATGTATGCATTCCATTGTTCTGTACTTAAAATCAAGCACATGAAGGTAATTCTGTCTTATTTCACTTTTGACTTTTATAGAAGAACTGTCTCTTTATAAACTGTTTAACTCATTAAAATTTTACAAAAATCCATTACAAGAGTTTCTCATTTTATCCAAATGCTATTCATCAGCATTTCTAATTTCATTTTACTAACTCCTCTTTTTAAGATGATAAGAGTAATGTCATATATATCTTTTACATTAACATTAAAAAATCCTGAAATGGAGGACAGCTAGAGGCTTTTTTCTGTTCTATAAATATACTGGAAGAAAAATCATCTCATTTTAGTATATCACTACACATTACACAACGAATATTTCTTCCAAACACTTAACTTTTACATCAGTCAGTCTTTGTTTTAGATTATTAAAAAGAAGCAAAACATATTATTCTCTTGCATTGTATATACTTTGAAATGTATAATTTGGAACATTAAAACTTCCTTCTCATCTTTAAAGAAAAAAAAAAAAAAAAAAGAAAGATTAAACATCTTTCTTGCAGGTGTTTCACTAAAAACAAGCTGTGGCCTTGGGAAGAATGCTTCAGTGAACCAGCATGGTTATAACTCACTATTTCACGTTGTGCCCTTTAAACTTACGTTAATTCAAAATTACAGCCTCTGTTTCTCTTCACAGAAAAAGCTATTTAACTCCTCATAAGTCTTTGCTAATTTTTTTTTAAGTTCTATCATAGTAGAGGCATAACAAGCACACAAAATCTTTGCAGATATAGTCAGGACTATGTTCTACTGTTCCCTGTCCTTACCAGTCCTGAAATCAAGCGATCCTTATAAGTGCCTGGGAACAAATTTCTCTGGACAATGCCAGGCAGTGCTGGATGTTAGAGAATTGTTTCCTGGAATGTGCAAACTACCCTAAATGACAAAATCCTGCCATGCTGTGGAAGGTGCGCCATACCACATACTAAAAGTGTCTCACATACCACCACCACTGAGTGACAAGTAACAGACTAGTGCATAACCCTCTAGCTGCACCAGGCCCTGGTGGTCACTGTTCTAGTGACAAAACAGCCTCATCCTTGTTGGTTTTGGGGGTTTTTTTTAATAAGAAATTAACACTGTAAAAAAGGAAAGCCTGTAGTCAATTCCGTGTAAACCATGACACCAATTTTTAACCCACAGAAGCAGATTTTTCGCTGTCAGATAGTCAGACTCAGTTTTTAAAAATGCATGGGTTTGTTGCAATTTCTGGATTAGAATAAACGCATTATATGTCTTGTCATAACCTTGAACAGATTATACATGAATAAGGAATAATTTTGAACTTTAATATTAATAGACCCCCAGCATGTTTCTGACTCCTACTACAACTTCATGGTTATAACACTATAGCTTCCTACAAATCAATTATTAATGAGAACTATCACTGCTATTTTTCATTTCTCCAGTACTACCAGCATGTGTGTGAAAATATTATACATGTAGCTAGTTAAACTTCCACCTCAGAAGTTCTTGCTTGGTTTTAGTGTAACATAAAAGAGCAATGTGCACAGCTTTGTCTTAATAAGTTCCATTAAAAGATACAAAGGAAAAGTTACTGGGCCTTCAAGCTAAAAAGGAAGATAATTGACTCAACAAAATAAAAAAAAAAAAAAAGACTGCTGAATAAACATTTCACTTATTGATTTTTACTGTAAATCAGCTTTAACTATTTTTATTATATTTTATAGTACAGAGATTTCTAAAGATGATTTTGAAGCACAAAAGTTTTAAACTGTATAAGACCTTTTACTGTATTCCATTGTAAAATCAGCTACGAAATGGTGGGACAGCACAGATCCGTGTGTGAGAGAGAAATGCACAGTAGTGAATTAACAAAGTTTAGCTCTGTTTATCAGTTTAGTTCTGCTCAAGGACAGAGTAAAATGAAGTAAGAAGGCGGGGAATAGAAGATGGATAATTACTAGAGAAAGACTGTGAGAATATAGTATCTCTCTGTAAAGAGAAAAACTGTGGAAAATTACAAATTCACTGACTTCAACTATCCTGCAGCCGATGTCAAGCAACAGGTACAGATAGTCTCCCTGAAAACCATACACTGCCCTCATCAAAGATCATTGTCTAGGTCAACAAGTAAAAGCAAAAAATAAGCAGCCATCAGAAGAAATAACATCATCTTTCTGGATTCTCTCTGTCCATAAGTGCTCTGCAGATTGCTTCCATCGTTATGTTCAATGGATCCACCATTCAAAAATATGCTAAGCAAGAGAAAGCCTGTAATGGGGTGTGCTCTGGGGTCTGCCATGTCAGAGGGCCAGTGCAGGGCTTGCATTGATACTTTGGAGGTAGTGGACCTGAGCAAGAAAATGCTCACTGACAGAATATCATAAACTCGGCTCAGAGAGTTGCTCCTTCAAAAATGGATACGTTTCTTACCTCTCTGGGGCCTTGAGTTCTACCAACCATGTTTTCTAACATGACTGACTTATTCAAGAATAACTGTTTCGTTGGGTTTTTTCCCAATGACCTCGATAAACAAAATCTAGAAGTATTTTGGTCATCATCTATGTTCAAAATTAAATATTGCTGCAGTTCATTCCCTGATGTTTTCCATTTTTTGATAGTACAATATTGTTCTTCAAAGCAAAGTAAAAATTCCCGGTAGATACTTTCCATCTCAAGCGGTGCAGAAAGGTTAAGGTGGTAATGAAGAGGCAGTAAAAAAATAGATCTAACCAATTCTTACTATTTCATCTACTTCTTGACTTAGACAGGTTTCTCTCTCATCAGAGTATCTTCTCTTAAGGGTAAATCCTTGCATAGTAATATGTACAACAAACATCAGAAATAATTTAACAGGAGAATCACCTGTCATATAATTCTAAATTTTGTTAATTCAATGATCAACATTTCATCAATTCTGTGATGGCTAATATCATATTAACTATAAATCTTTTGGACAAGGTGCTTAGGCGACATAAGCTGGGGTTTAGTCCATCACCTTCTTGTGGCTTTTTATACAGACTAAATTGCTCCAACCTTTCTGTTTTCTAGCTGTGGAATTAACTGGAGGTTAGTAAATTTTCTTTTCCAGTCCCTGACCCCATAGTACTCAGTAAGGCAAATTTCCTATCACCAGCTGCACATGCCCAGCATTGTCCCTCACTGTTTGAAATTCATGGGTGAATCAGGCTCAATATTGTCTTTCCACCAGCAAAGATCTGATGGTTCCCTACATACCTGTGAATGCCATGCTGCGAAAAAATATTCTGCACAAGCAAAAACCGTAACTGTAGAGTCATATTGACCAAGATCACTCACCCCTAGAAAAATTCATCGTTCACTCAGTCAACAGTAGTCATTCCATTGACAGTCAGTGGTTGCTAGTTGTTAGAGAAGGTTTTTACATACCAGAGGGATGATCCTGCTTTGGCTGTCATCATTTGATTGGTTTCAGAAGAGCAAGTGCTGTTATTTTCAAAGATGCAAATAAGATCAGAATGAAACCTTACTAATTACCTGACTTGCCTACCTTGCTTTATTAAGGAGCTCCAAATTAATTTAATGTTAATTAGCTTCTAAAAGAAACTATTATTCGGTAATTGTTTTCACTTGTTTCAGACACTATTTCAGATTAGCTACATTTAGCAGTTATCCTGCTTTTTTTTATGATCCACTCATTTACTCTTCACTGCTTTTTAGTAAAATATTGCTGTCAATTAGCATGTGAATACTAAACCCCTTCCTTGTTGATTTGATAATTTAGTGAAAGAGAGAGAGAGAGATTCTGTTTTCAAGGAAGCCACTGCAAAAAGCCTTACAGATTTCAACAGGAATGGGAATTGTCCCTCCGAAGGTGAGATATTCAGGCTTGAAGTTCTCGGGTAGGTATGTAGCCAGTTAACTAGCCATCTTCTTAAAAGCCAGGATGAAGAAGGGAGGCTCAAGTTCTTCACCACAAGCTCTATGCAGGTCTCAATGAACAGTTCTGACTGAAGTTTTCCTAAACCTTGTATTCCAAAGCGTTGCATTGCTGTAGGATAAGAGTTTTCTTACTTGATAAAGCTGGCTTATGAAAAGAAAACTAATTTCACCAAGATCAGATGTTTGCCTGATGTATGCACTGAGCCTAACAAAGGAGTCAGTAACCATGGATCACTCAGCCATGAAGAAGTGGAAAGCAGCCTGTCCACACCACGCCATTCAGCATACTGTAACCTCCTGTTCTGTCTTCAGCCTCTCATCCATTTCTGAACAAGAACTACCCCATTTCAGATATCTCAGCCAGGCCAGACTCTTCGTGGTAGAGTGTTGACTTCATTAAGGCTCTGTATACCACAGGCAGAAAAATCTGAATGCTAGGTGCATTGGGTAATTAGAAGTTTTTCTACTTGGCATTGAAAAATGAATTACGGGCAGGAGGATCCATGAGGTAGTTTGCTTTTGACTCAGAATGCATTATCCCAGTCTGTAAACTGGAAAATAGGAACTGACTTTGTGTTAACTGAGGCAGAGAATATAAAACCATGATCAGATTTATTAGGTAGAAAAATGTATAGAGTTATAAGATTTTATTTAACCTGAGGTTAAATTATAATAGCAATAATGTAACCAGGATAAAGCTGTTACTGCAGAAGTGACATCAATGTAAATGAGTCAATGTTTAATCGACAGAAGAAACCCTGCAATGCTCTATGAAACAAACCACCACGTGTGCTTTACAGGAATATGTAAAATATTTGACTGACTTAAAGTAAAAAACAAAGGAGCTGCTTGAAGTTTCTTCTACATGGATCATTCTCTCCAAAAACAAAAAGGAGGCTGAGTTTGCAACAAAGTATTAACAGACTTTGCTTTTTCAAGGTGTTTATTTTAATGTTGGCAACAATAAGTGTTAATTAGTGTTTTGTCTGGCTCCTGGTCAGGACCCCCAAACACACAGGCACTGGAGCAAAGCTGACCCATCCCTACCCTTCCAGAAGTACATCTTGACAGCTCTTACAGTGGGTTTGGAACTGGGTTTAAAAATTATGGGAACAGATTCCAGCCAGATCAAAGTTATCACAGTTTCCATCTAATCCAGCAATGCTCATATGTCTGCAAATTTCCACTAATTTGTATTGTCAAAATCTGGCCCAGTAGCTCCTACGCAAGAGATGGGCAGCAGTGTTTCAGCTTCAGTTTCTTCACGATATTTTAAGTATACTAATGCAGGGCAGGTACAATTAAGACCTCAGTCCTGGCATAGTCAGGGACAAATCCAAATGAACAGTGTTTATGCATTAAAACTGGGCAATATAGACTTTTCCTCACCGTTACTGGAACACCAAACAGGTGAATTTCCTCACTCATCATTTAGTAATTTTACAATTAGAAACAGAATAAGTATACAACACATTCATACAGTAGCACTCAGTTCAGTCACTGTCCAGCACACGGCAGGGATTACTAGCTAGCTGGCATTATGCAGCCCCATAGGGACTGTTTTCAGGATCAGAACCTCTTCTTCCTAAGTCACCTTCCTGCCCAAGGTGACAATCAACACATATTCACAACCAAAATTACTTTGGAACTGAGCAGAAGTTTCACATGGTTTGTCAGTACTGCTGTGCAGGGAAGTGTGTGTGTTATCACACTAGTAGGAATGGGACTATCAAGGATGAAGAAATCACAGAATAATGAAATAACTGGTATTCCAACAGATAAATTACAGTCCTCCATCTCATAACTCTGCTGTTTTATAATGTTGCAATAGATTTTTCCTATAAGAAAATCTCTTTAATTATTGCTTCTAAAGGAAAGGGAAGAAAGACTCTGTGGGTTTTAAAAATATTTCATCATCCCTCCAGCAGCATTAGACCTAGAATTTGTAGCAGTCATGCAGGTTTGATACTATTTGTGCGTCAGTGGAACAACACTGGGAGAGGAAATGAGCAGAAGAATGAGGATGTCAGTTTAATTTAGAGTTCAGCTCTGC
>NW_010109625.1:10743-13214 GCF_000699245.1 Pterocles gutturalis
TGCTACCACAGTCAGTGAGAAATCCTACTGATTTTAATGTGATTACTCCTTAGGCAAAGTACTTCTGGGGAGAAGGAGGAGGTGGGAAGGTTCATTCCTAGGTTATGAGGCAATGAACAATAACCCTTGCATACGGTATTGCCCTGAGGCCCAAATTTGAAAATAAACAATGATGAACTAAGTGTGAACCGGGCTTTGCATTAATAATAATATGCACTTTAAAATAAAAGACCATTAACTACCCTTTCTGAATGTTTTGTGCTGCATTGGCACTTTAACACCTACAATCATTGTCCTAGTTTGAACTACAACAGTTTTGTGATCAAGTTCAAAAGAATCAGGATTCTACTCCTAAATTTTTCTTGAATGGTGATAATTTTACAGTAAGCTGCTGTCTATATTATGAAAGTGGTATTTTATTCAACACAATTCTTCACCTTATATTCTTCACACAAATAGACCTTAGCCTCAAATCCTGCAGTTATAATGTCTTTCAACACCCCTGTTGTATGTTGAAAGCAAAAATTTAGTGTGAAACTAAAAAAAAAAATCTATAAATGCATTTGGAAATTACAGTACTTGAATTGATAATTTCCTGGGGGTTTTTTATTGGAATCCTATCAGTTAGATTTATTGTATCAGAAACTGGGTATTATTACAGTACTTGCCAGAAAACTTTTTGTGAATGTCTTTCACATTTTGGAAGAGATCAGCATCCCACAGATGAGAGGAGTAGCTAGTTAGGTCTATGGTGTATGCATAGCTGTTAACAGTTTACTTCTTTGTCCTTCACAGCACAAATGAAAATCAGAAAGTTCAGTAGTGCTACTGAAAAGGCAAGTCAGCAATCCCAAATTTTAAATGCATTTTTTGGGTGCAGGGGGGGTAACTGGTAAGCTTTCAAAAGAATTTAATGTCAACATCAACATATTTTAACACGGGAATGTGATCCAAGAAATTCTGCTGGGCTTTCATATTTTGTTTCTTACAGAGCAAAAGAATAAATAATTGTGGTTGATACAGTTCTGCAACCTAGCAAGTTTATTTTTCTTCAGAATAGGTTTATAGCGGTTTGTGTCTTCCAATCTTAGTAAATTAACATTGATTATAAGAATCAATGTCCAAGCAAGACATCCATCAGAATCTCTCTTTGTATACACTCTGTAAGATGAAGGTATCCATTATCTCCATGCAATGAAATGTTGCTCATAAAATTCAACTGGATCTACTAGCGCATTTGTGAGGCATTTTAGATGCAGGTTGTTGACTGTCTTTGATAAACGAACTGAGGAAGCAGCAATCTTTTTCCAAACTAAAAGCCTATTAATCAAGTAGAAATCCCTGTTTATTTTAATATGAACATATTTCCTAGCATTGGCATTTTCTCTCCCACTCACTTTGATTTCAGAGATCAGAGTAAACTCCTGTCAGTCTAGTTTACTTCCAACAGTGAGCTTTCACTTTATCCTTCCTTGAAGCAGGAAGGAGGAATCTCAGGACAGTACTCTAGGTAATTCCAGTTATTCTGAGATACTTCAGACCTAGCAAAGCATTAAGTGACACTGCTCAGATGTGAGAAGAAAGACAGAAACGTAGAGCTGTGTAGACCCCCTTTTTGTGTAAGGCTCAGGATTACCTGGGTTGCTCTGCCTGTGCACTTGTTTGGGTCATTTCCGCAAATCCACAGAACCTGCAATTTCTTCCTACTGTTTGAGATGGAATCTGCATAAAGCTATGTAATTAAATTTAATGACAGTCGTCTTTCTAATGAAATAAAACATGCTCTGCTTAGACTTTGTTTTTAAGCCAAAGCTCAGTATATGTTGAACAAATTTCCTCTTGCTGATGGTACGTATATGCACGTGCAGGTACATGATACATACATACACATTTAAGCACGTTTCATTTGCAGGGCAAATACTATAGCTGGGTACTATAAATTACATCAGCATAAGGAGAAAAGGGGTAAATTAGCAAAACAAGTGTGTTGCTTTGCCAGTATCCCTGCCACTTGCAAGGATGGAAGCATAGAAGATAAAATGCTTCAAAACTTATCTTCAAATTACAATATTTATTTAAAATTGTTCATTCACAGAAGACTAAAATCATTGCTAGTCAGATTGAGTCAGCAATAGGAGAAAGAAGAGTGAGAAGTTATGGAATACGAGGCATCATTCAAGCTATGCAGCCAGACAGAAGCCAGGCTGTAAAGCGCAGTCTGTGGAAAATTCCTACACTGCAAAAACCAAACCACGGGTTTTGCAAATTGCAACACCCACAAGGAACACCAGTTTACTGCTCTGGTCTGCACAACACATTGCATATGATATAGGATATCATGAAAAGAATTTTGGGTATAAACACTGCAGAAAAATTGAACATTTTGCTAGAGTATAGTGTGTTGCTTCTTGTAAAAGCAGGTAAATCAAATCACTGTTCCAGGCACAAATCATAGAATCATAGAATCATAG
>NW_010109626.1:0-2096 GCF_000699245.1 Pterocles gutturalis
GTCTCTCCAATTTAGAGACACGAATGTCAAGTGGGACAGTGTCGAATGCTTTGTACAAGCCCAGGTATACGACATCAGTTGCTCTTTCCTTATCCACCAGTACTGTACCCCTGTCATAGAAGGCCACCAAGTTTGTCAGGTATAATTGGGTAATGGAAGCTAGTACATATGTGTATATTGCATATGCTAGCAAGATCAGGCCTTTAGCTTCTGAAGGGTTGTTTGGAACTTTTTTGTTCTATGGATCTGTTACACAGGCTATAAGAAGAGTAATCTGTTTTTAAATATTGTCTTTTACTTTTTCCATTTTAGAATTTTAATATTGCAAGTTGAGACACAGTTTTCATTACAAAACAAATTTATGTTACAGGAATCTGTCTTTTACAGCATCAATTAAGACAGTTTTAAAGAAAAAAAGGAAAAAAATACCGGTCTTTATTGCATAACTCAATATGTAAACCCTGAATGAGTGGTTGTACATTCTTTATTAGCGGGCTCCTGGGGGGAGGGGGGGTGGGTGGGAGAGAATCATGAGGAAGATAACCCGGGAACGACAAGTATAAAAGACAATCAAGATAACCATGGAAGGGTGGAAAATTAAGATAAGGTTTCTGGAAGGTAATTAACATAATAAAGCTCCTCTCCTTAGGAGGAGAGAGGAGGTGCTAAAATGGACTATCTCTGTATGATGAGTCATTCATGGGTGGGGGTACACCAACAACTGACCAATTTGCAAACCTTTTGTTTTGGTCTGTATAAAAAACCTGCAACTTTTCCAAGGAGATGTGCTAGTTTTTGCGAACCATCGCCTAGCACCCCTTTCTGTACAGAACCGCATTAAAGGTTAGAAGGTGGATCTCGACTCTGTGTGCTCATTGACTCCGGCGCACCGGGGACGAACCTGTTCCTGGACTGAGGGACAACATTAGTGCTTACTTCCCCGTTTCCTATTAAGCTTTGGTGGATACATTTGCAAATTAATTCATTTAATTATTTACTGGATGCTGAATATTGTAATTTTTACTCTAGATATTGGTGATGATTATTTCTTTTTTGTAATTTTCTGATTATTTCTGTTTCTGCGTAATGAGCAAATATACTGTGAAATATAATTGCACTTGAAGTAAAATTACAGCCTCATGAGGTGACTAAGTTTAATGATAAATTACACAAAATAAAATAATAATATTCACATATCCAAGCAGGATGACATACTTATCCTTTGTTGTGGTTTGATGACCTTTATAAAAATCAGATAATATTTTCAGAAACAATCAGATGTATTTCAAGACAGAATATGTGAAAGGAAATTTGAGGAATCCTAAATAAGTCCTAACAGTCTAATGGAAAATGTACACATTTCACCTTCTTAAAAGTATCAGCCTTGGTCTAGGTTCAACATAATGCAAAATCATGAGAGCTGGAAAAAGAAAACATTTGCTGCTAAAGATAATTACTAGACTTTATCTGAAATAAGCTTGCAGCCCGGCTTTCATATCAACAGGAATAGGACTTCAGTGCAAACAGCATGAAATTGCTGTTGTTCATACACACAGAAACCAAATTCTTTTTACCTCCATTTTCTGTAATGATAAACCCCAATTTTTAGCTATATCTTGTGGTATATTAGGTTATGATTTGTGTTAAAATAAGTGGAGATTTGGCATTTTTAATGTTCATGAAACAGTACTGACTGAATTGTAATCTGTGTTGCAGGTTTTTTTTAATTGTCTGAAAGTATGTAATGATATAACTTCCTAGAAAGATGCGATGGAAGTTATATCAACGCAAAACAACCTCTCTCCAGCAAACACAGTTGAAATGCAGAGTAGGAAATGTGGTATATTTGATTATGATTCGTGTTAAAAGAAATGGAGAAGAGCTGCTCTCATGCTGCTGTGCTGGAGAAAACTACAGCAGCCATGGCCCAGAAATCTCCCTTCTCAAGGATCCTTCTTGCAGTTTAGGAATGAAAGAAATGGGACAGTAATGGGATTGTGTGAAAGAATTCATCCTCAAGACAGAAAGGGTATTTGACTTAGTTGTAAGGAAATCAGAGACCAAAAGTAAGGGTACTTGAGTTGAGCATTCTCATT
>NW_010109627.1:0-29525 GCF_000699245.1 Pterocles gutturalis
TTTTATATAGATAAAGAAACTCCTCTAATTAAAACTAGAAAACACAGAACCCTCAAAATAAAAAATTCAGTTGCGTGGAGGTAACAACTGGTAAAAGCATGTTTTTCTCCCATAGCACCGCAATCCAACTGATGTAAGCAATACTATTCCCATATCCAGATGGAACTGCTAATATAGGCGGAATTCATCAGTTCTGTATCACATAGTACATCACAGTAGACACTCCTCCTCTTTTGGGCATCTCCTGTATTTTTTCTTCGGGATAAGAGCACTCAGTAACTTTCAGGCTGTTTTTCGTAAAAGATATCCAGTATTTGAACCACAGAAAACATTTTATTTTCTGCTACAAGTTACATAAGGAGCAAGCAAATACTACCAAATGGCTTTACAAAGATGGCATCTGGAACTACAAAGGAAGCTCAACTACCATTGTGACAAATGCTGGCTAATAACAAATGGTTAAGCCTTACCAAAGCTAAGCCTCTGCTCAGCTAGTTGCTCTCAAAAGACTAATTCTTCTACCACATTACACATATAACAGCTTTAATAATGGCCAGGCTACACATAATTTGTCTTTAAAATTGTGGTTATCTAATTAAATCGTGGTTATATTATTCTGTCAAATATACACAAGAACTATCACCTTTCCTCTTTTCTTCACCTTACCATACCAAAAATTAGATTTAAAAAAAATCCTGAGTTAGACATTACGCATAGTAAATGGGACTGCATTTATATTTCATGTAAGTACACAAAATCCTTCAAAGAAATTGAATCCCAAAACAGAGCCAGACCCTTCAATCCAACAGAATTCCTAATACAAGCTTTCCTTTTAGATAGGTTAACCATAGCCAGATAGAAACCTTCAACCGAACCTTCTTATATCTGTATTTTTTCCCCCCACACTTTTTTAAACCTTCAGGTTTCAAAATACTCTAGACATACCTAGCCACAGCTGACTACAGTATGACAACTGGGCATTATCCTGAATATTTCAAAGGTCAATTTTCAGGAAACTAAAAGTTGCTAGATGACAATCACCACACTGTGAAAACTCTTATCAGTTCTCACAGTCTAAGAGATTCAGTCGCAACTGACAGATCTCTCTCTGGAATATTCTGGTTTTATCACTTCACCATATTGAAATTAGAAAAAAAAATATTTCAACACACACTAAGAATCAAAATATAACGCTGAATAAAAACAGAGGAAAACGTACTTTTCAAAAAATACACACTAAGGTTATTTTCACACAAAAGGTGGGAAAAGTATCTAATGACAATTTCTCTTTAGGCCTCCTAAGAGCAAAACACTAAGTCATGTTTAGCACAGAAAACTAATTTGTCAGCTTCTATAATTACTGTTAAAGCGTATTGTCCAGGTCAGCAGAGAAACAGGCACAAACAGAATAAAAACTAACAGAATGTAACATTGGCTAAGATCTCCAAATGTGCAAATTCAGTTAAACAAGCAATACAAAAATCAAAACAGGACCAAATTTACTACCACTTTCAGTATCTATCTTTTCACATGCACTACTTTGTTTATATCCCATTTATGATCAATCATCCTCTATTCTGCTTTTGCAAAGCTTTCAGCCAGCAACTCTTTATTTTTTTCTCACATCATGAAACAGAGCTGGATACCTCCTTCAGAAATATGCAAACAATCTTTTTAATATTACCATTCAAAGTGCTTGTTAGAACTTTTACTATCATTCCCTTAGATGAGGTTGAGCCACTAGAGTTCACGTCTACTGTATGTATCAACAGCATTTCATTGCATGTTTAGACTTTTTTGCTTTCACATTTAACAGCTGCATGAACTTGTATCCTGACTTACTCAATATGTACTTTTTGAAGTGAGGACTCTTTTTTTAAAAAACATTTTTTTTTTGCCTTGAAACAAGAGAAACTGTGTTCCTGAACTGAGCTCATAAACAACTATCACCTTTTATTATAAAAATATTAAATTCAAAATATGTTAAAATCATTAGGGTAGAGAATATGTGCTATTGTAACAATCTCTACGAAAATCTACTCTCAAAAAACACAACTGTGTTGTGATGTTCACTTCAATATATTCACTCTATCAGCCAAAAGAATGTTTTGAAATTAAAGCAAATACATGTAACAGCATGCATATTTCAACAGATGTTAAATCAACCTCACCAAACATGACTGGAGACTTGATTTTAACCAGGCTTGTTTTAAAGGTAACATACAAAATCTTCCCACATGAAGAAAGCACACTACATTGATAATTTGACCAAATTCTGTCAAATTGCAATGAATTACAAAGATTCTTTCCTTTTGTATTGTATGCAAACAGAAAAACAGGTAGTATTTTCAAGACTTTTCCAGAATATTCCACATCCATTTGGTTTATCATGAAAATACAAATGCACAGGTACAAAATGGGACAGTATAGCCATGCTTTTAATTCAACTTTATTTTTTTTTATTACACAAGCCACTATAATGACAAAGACAGAAGACAACTTTTCAAGCATGCAAAGAAATTATTACTACATACATATAGTGCTAAGATTAAAAAAAAACCAACAAACTATTTCCCAAGATACGTTGAAGACCTAACTATCAAAAATCTCATATTATGAATTGTTAACGCCTTTAAAAATAAACCAAATAAAACTCATACACCCTCAACTCCCCAACCTACTCCAAATTCACATTGTGGATACACACGCAAGCCAGACAGGTTATTACTTTTTTAGTCTCAGCAGTAGGCATAATGGCTTGATGTGTTTACAAAACAATAGATTATAGTTCATGGTGCCAGGCTCTGGAAGCAGGGTCTATCCTTTTTTCATTCGCCTGGGAGTCGAACATTAGAAAAGCAAGGATAAACTTAGTACCAGGGAAAAGGGGAAAGCACTGGCTAGAGAGACAGTCACAAGCAAGTCACATTGTCAGATCCCAATAATCTGTTTACCATAGTAGCTCGCGAGCAAGACTCTGCCCGAGACAGTCAAAGGCCGAAGACGAAGACCGACCCCCCCTCCGCCCCGCAGCGCCCCCTCAGCGCCAGCAAGGGCGGCGCGGACCTGTCCATGGAATGCTGCCAGTTCCAACGGGAAGGGGGCACGACCTGCAGCTACTGCAACTATTCCCTTCGAGAACTCGATTAAGTTTGTGGCTGGCGCCATCACAATGCTAAATGGGCATCCACAGTTTCCAAATCCAGGTTCAAACATGCAGATGTTAACACCTACTTGACCGAATGTCCATAAAGAGCCAAGTAAAAAGAACTGGTGCAAGACCCACCAAGATGGAACTCCAAAGGCTTCATATATGAAAAACAAACCTACAGGAGCTGTGTTTGGCATCAAAGGGCATGATCTAACCTCAGTCTGCTTCTCTACATGTTTGTGGACTGAATTGCAAGACTCAGAACAATGCAAAGAGTCTGCTCAAGACATCAACCCAGGAGTCTGGACTAGTCAATACGCTCTTTTACCCTAGGAAGAGTCAGAGCTACGAACAGGTGATTCTTACTACAAGATGCTAAAAGCTTCTAGACAGATTTCATATTATGTTACAATTCTAAGAACAGATACAGCACACATACTCATTATGAGCTCAGATAGTTATAGAAGATCAGTCTGTGTACCCAGATGGATTAAGTGAGAATCTCAATTAAAAAACAAAGACATGGAAAGCAGCATTTCCCTTCATAATAAAAACTCACAGTAATACTTTCAGGATGGAAAGGCCTTCCAGAAAACAAAGAATAGCAAGGGAAGAGTCTCGAAAACACAGAAATACAGTAAGTACTCTGTACAATAATAAAAATAATACTAAGTTAATAAATAAATAAATAAATAAATTTAAGGTGCTTTAAAACCATTGAGTCAAAAAAAACCATACCCAAGAATGAAAAAATCTGAACATATCAACCATAAAATAGTAAAGATACAAAGAACAGAATCATAGAATGATTTGGGTTGGAAGGGATCTTAAAGTTCCAACCCCCCTACCATGGGCAGGAACACCTTCCAATAGACCAGGTTGCTCAAAGCCCCATCCAATCTGGCCTTGAACATCTCCAGGATATTTCCCATATAATGATTCATATTGAATCAAAGACAAATTATAATTGCTCACAAACAAGGCCAAAACCACATTTCTAGCCTAGAAAGCACGGCTTAAATGTACATATCAGCATTATGTTAATGAAAAAGTTTGGCATCCAGGGATGCTCCTGCTCAGAACAGGATAAATCTCATCTCATCAGGAATTCCTGAAAGCCAGTAGTACACAGGGACCTACAGAGAGAAAAATTCCAAATTAATTTGGCACTGAAGAGGACAGTTTCTCATTTTGGAATGCCTTCATTCGTTATATTGCCCAATTCTCTTCAGACAAGTTACATCAAATACCTGTGCCATGATGCCCAATTCCACTAGTTCATAATAATAAATGCTCCATTTAACTGCTCAAAGGCTATTGCATAATGGTAATACAGCCTTTCAAAGTCTTATGCATATATTTGGAATCTGTGATGATGCCATTATTACTTGCAATCACCTGAAGCGTAGGCATGTAAAGAAAGAAGTGCCAGCAGAAGAGCCTTATGGGAAATCTCTCATGCCCCTTCTGGGGAATCAGCACACTTTGGTTTCTCACTGAAACACCCACACAACAATGCACGCAGCACAGGGAACAAACAAGAGGAATTACAGAAGTCTGTGTAGTTACGGCAGGTCCATGACCTCACTGGGATCACAGGGACATGGTGGGATAGCTCACATAACTGAAGTGCTGTGACAAACAGATACAGGCTCTTCAGGAAGGACAGGCCAGAAAGGCAAGGAGGAGCAGTTGCCCCTTACGTGAGGACAGGTCAGGAGGCAGTTGAGAGTTTACAGATTGAGATTAGCACACAGAACAACATGGGTAATGCTGTAGTAGGTGCCTGCTAGAGACCTCCTATTCAGGGATAAGTACATGAGGTCTCCAGACAACTGGGAGAAGCTTCATGTTTACAGGCCCTGGTTCTCACAGGGAACTTGAAGCACCCTGATCCCTGCTGGAAGGACAACAGAGCAGAACACAAATAACCCAGGAAGTTTACAGAGTGCAGCGACAACTTCCTGACACAGGGGATCAAGCAGAGATGCACTGCTAGACCTGATACCTACAACTTAGGAAGAATGGATCATAGCACGTTAAAGTCAGGGCAATTTGGCTGCAATGATGATGAGATGATGGAATTCGGAATCCTTAGAGGAGGGAGCAAGGTAAAAAGCAAGATAACACTGGATTTCAGCACAGGAGATCTTTCAGAAATACACTTGGAAAAAATCCCACAGGATACAATCCTAGAGAGAAGGGTCCTGTAGCATTGGTTGATATTCAAGGATCACCTCCTCCAAGTTCAAGGAGAGTCTGTCACCATGTGCAGAAAATCAAAGGCAGCAGGAAGCATGCATGGATGAGCAAGGAGTTCCCAGGCTAAACTCAGACATAAAAAGGAAGTGTGTGCAAGGTGGAAGCAGGCGTAGCTGACCCTGGAGCAGTAAAGAGTTTCTGTCCAATTGTGTAGGCATAGGGTTGGGAAAGGCACGGTCTACCTTGATTTGAATCTGTCAAGAGATGTGAAGGGCAACAAGGAAGGATTCTACAACTATAAACAGGAAAGGAAAACTAGAAAAAATGTGGGCCCACTGCTAAAAACAGCAGGCTCCTGATGACAATAAACACAGAAAAGATGAAGGCACTCAACACCTTCTTTGCCTCAGTGTCTGCTTGTAAGACCAATGTTTGGGAATCCCAGGCCCTCAAGACCAGACAGAATGTCTGGAGCAATGACCATTTAGCCTCAGTAATAATAATAATTTCTAGATACAAGAAGAAGGTGATCGGGAACTGTGAGCATAGACTTAAAGGGGAAATAATGCTTAACAACCCTGACAGTCTTCTACAATGAGGTGACTTGCTTGGAAGATGACAGGAGAGCAGATGTTCACATTCAGTTTAATAAGGCTTTTGATGCTGTCTCCCATAACATCCTCACATACAAACTGATAAAGTATTGGTTAGGTAAGTGTACAGTAAAGAGGATCAAAAACCGTCTGAAGCCACAAGACTGACCAACACCATGAAGCCCAGTTGGAGGTAAGTCAGTAGCACCCTAGAGGCTGAGCCCAGGGCCAGTTCTTTTTAACACCCTCATTAATGACCTGGATGATGGGAACAGAGTGGACCCTCAGGAAGTTCACAGATGACACAAAACCAGGAGTAGCCACCAATATACCAAATGCGTGTGCCTTCAGAGTAACCTGGAGAGCTGGACAGAGGGGAATTTCATTATGTTCAACAAAAGAAATCCAAACTAGCTGGAGAGTAGCTTGGTAGAGAAAGAGCTTGAGGAACTCAAACAAGCTGACCATGAACCAGCAATGTGCCCTGGTAAGCAAAGGTCAACAGCCTCCTGGACTGCATTAAAAGCAGCATTGCCAGCTGGCAGAGGGAAGGTGAACGTTCCTCACTACCAGGTCTGGCCTCCCCAGGGTAGACATGGGCTTACAGGAGTGGTTCTAGGAAACGTCCACATACATGATTAATGGGCTGGATTATCTTTGATATGGGAGAGTTTAGTCCAGAGAAGAGAAGGCTGGTGTGTGGAGGGCTCTTCTTCCTGTGTATAAACAGGGACCCAGACTCCTCTTGCTAGTGCCTACTGTCAGGACAACAGGTAACAGGCACAAATGTGAACACATGAAACACCCTCTTACCCCCAAAATACCTTTCTACAGTGATTGTCCAGAGAGGTTGAGTCTCCACCCATAAAGATATTCAAAATCCAACGGGACATAGCCCTGGCAATCTGCTCTAGCTGACCCTGCTTGAGCAATCTCAATGATTCTCTTAACACCACTTTTTTTTTTTAAATTTTCATAATGCTTTTCCTAATATTGTGCATACCACTATTTATTTTCCCCACACTCTTTGACTTTTTGCATCAATGCTTGTTTTCTTCTGTTCTTCCTCTTTTGTTTGAAATTACTTTCCTCAGTAGGAACAAACTAAGCTTCAAAACACTTCTAAATCGCCCCCTAGAAAGCAAGTCAAAAGAATCTGTGGTTCCAAGTCTGCATGTTTATTAGAGAAAGGACAGTGTTACAAATACTGAAAATATAGCTTATGTCCTGGGAAAAAAACCAAAAGCCTTGAGATCCAAGTCAACCTATTCTTCACTTTCAAAAGATACTTTTATCTTACAGTATTATGAAAGGGTTATGAAACCCAAAACATTCCAACTTTTAACACTTTTTTTGTTAAAACAATTAATGCTTTAACACATAGCAATTAAGCAACTGAAAAATTAAGCCATTGAATGCAATCCAGTTTTTTCCCCTCTCTTGTCACAATTTATGTCCATCATCTCTGGTCTGCCTGCCATGTACCACTGTGTTCATCAAACCATCTCAGTAGCCTTTTGAGTTCACTCTGGTTTATGTGTCTCTCATCTGTGCATTGAGGTAGGTAGTGTGTATGTTTGGGAACGGGTAGAATCTAGTATTCTTAATGCAGTCTAATTAGTGCTTAATAAAGAGGAATAAATTACTTTCTCCAGTCTTTTGATTATACAGCTTTTCATACAGCCCAAATACTGTTAGCCTTCATTACCTACTGCTGGCCCATATTCAGCTTGCTGTCTACCAAGACCCACAGGCCCTTCTCATCGTGAGTTATTTCCCAGGCAGTATTGCTGCAAGGGACTCTGCCTTCCCAGGTGCAAGAAAATCTGCTTTTATGCTTCCTGAATTTCATGAGGCTCCTGCCAGCCCATTCCTCCTGCCTGTTCAGGTCCCTCTGACTGGTAATACTACCCCTGAGTTTACATCCCTTTGGTCTCTCTGCAAACTTGGTAAGGGTGCACTGCATTGCCACTGCCATGCTGTTGCTTAAGATACTGAACAGTACAGGTCCTGGGATACACACCTGCAGTTCCCAGCTTGTTATCACTTTCGAGGTACTGTACGCTCATTAACCACTATCCTCTGAGCCTGATCATTCAATCTTCTTACTTTTAAACCCATCTGGTTGTCATCTGGGTGGAAGAGCAACAACCTAATTGGGATTCCTATTACGGGTCACAGACAAAAGACCTACTACAAGCTGAAGTAAACATCTGTTGCTCTCCCCTTTGCCACAGAGCTAATCATTTTATCATAGAAAGACAGCCAGGCTTGTATGGCATCATTTGCTCTGGGAAAAAAATCCACCCTAGCTATTCCAAATCATCTTCACATGGCAAGCACTTCCAAGAGGACTGTCCCATGGTTTTCCTCAGACTGAAATAAGGCTAACTAGCATTCTCTGAAGATGAATTAAACATTTGCCCTTCTCCAGTTGTCACAGATTTCCCTGATCTCCACAACTTTTCAAATATAGTACACAGGAGCATCACTATAGCATCAGCCAGTTCCCTTGGCACACCTGAATGCAGCCCATCTGGTCCCATAGACTTGCATTGGTCAAGTTCTTGCAAGCACTCCTTGACTCAGTCCTCATTCACTGCTCAGGACTCCTTGAATGCTTTCTCTAGGCACAGCTACCAGAGAAAGTTTGTCAGTAAAGACAAGGCAAGGAGGACAATGTCTCCTGATACAGATCCATTGATGAAAAACATGATTCAGTATTTTCCTTGTTCAGCCTTCTACTGCCAAAGCAGTGGTAAAAGCTTTCCATGTTGTCCTTGATGTCTCATACAAGTGTCAACTCTAGACAAGCTTTGGCTCTTGTAACAACATCCTTACATGTTCAGATTTCCTCCTTCTTACACTGCCCTTGTTTCCAACTCCTACATACTGACTTTTTGCACTGGAACCAAGTCATGAGTTTCCTGTTCAACCCTGCCAGTCTTCCAACACATCTATTAGTTTCTTGAGTACCAGGATGAACCATCTTTGCACTTGGAGGAGGTTGCCCTTAAGCACCTGTAAGCTCTGCTGATCTACTTTACCCTTCACAGGTGCCCTCTATGGGATCCTATAAAACAGTTCCTTGAACAAAACTGAAGCCTGCTCTATAAATTCCTGAGTCTGTGCTCTGCTACTCTCCTTCCTCAGTTCCATTAGGATCCTGGCATCTACTATTTTATACTCGGTATAGCCAAGGCTACCACTGATCATCAGATCCCCAAGCACTTGCTGATAATAAACACAGCTCCAGCTGTGTATCACCGTGTTGACCTATCCAGTACCCACACTAGAAAGCTTCTTGACTGCTTGCATTCCAGTGTTATCCTGCCAGCAGATGTCATGGAATTTGGGTCCTCCATTAAAATCAGTGCCTGTGACTCAGATTTTTAATGAAGGCTTTGTCCTCTTCCTCAGCCTGATCAGGTGAACTACCATCAAAACTTCATCCTTTTTGGACTCTCCCATCCTCATCCACAAGCTCTCAACTGGACTGTTGTCATCCCATTGACCATTCCCTACATTCAAACATACTCATATCATGGCAGCCCTGCCCTCTTTATCTTTGCCTTTCCTGAGAAGTCTTTGTCCTTTCCTCTCTCACTCCAGCCATGTGATCTGTCCCATCACGTCTCACCTATACCAACAATGTCATAGTTCTGTGACTATGCAGAACCAATTCTTCCTGTTGGTCTCCCAGGCTATAAGTATTTGCGTACATGCACTTGAGATGGGTATCTCTCTTTTATCAGTCCCAAGATTCCTCTTGTTCCCACCACTCTGTACCCTTTGCTTTCCATGCACATGCCAATACCTTCCCTAACCATGGGTCACAATGTTACTGTGCCACCAAAAGCTCTACTCACCAGGCCGACCAGCCTGTTGGCACACATGCTCTTATCCCACTTGAGGATCAAGGACTTTCAGGGACAGATGGGAATCCAATTCTGGGTCCCATGGTATGAAAAGCCAAACGCCTGTTGACAAGAGCTGTGCAATTAACCAAGTTGTCATCCACAGGACTTGCCTGCTCCTTTCCTTTGGGAAGATTTGTCCTCCAAAGTCTTACCCTTTCACCAGCAGGACTGAGAAGCTCTTCCATAACTGGGCTACTTAGCTTGAGATGTAACACTATCTCTAGTAAGGCAGACTTGGTTTGCAACTCAAATTTTAAGATTTCAAGATGAAAGAATGGTACATTCACAGTACAAAGGACTCAGCATGAATCACAAGCACGGAGTCTACTTTCCTTCCATTTTGGGAAAGCAAACTGAAACACAAATCAAGTATCAGTTTCTGCATATTACCAGTTAAGAACAGACAACATGCAGGGAAATGGCACAAAGTACACATAAATTACTTTTTTATACTCTCTCTAAGAATTGGAAGAGGGAAGTATCAAGAGATAAAACATTTCTCCCATGTACGAGAAGTAATTACAGGAAAGCCATCTTAAAACTGTAATCCTTCCACTCCTCTCTGCACAATGGAGCCTCCTGAAGATTTGCCCTCTTTAAAGCAGGAAAACAAACAACATGGAGGAATACCTATAATCTGTATAGAACCTGACCATCATAACTATTCAGGGAGCATTTGTAAAATGTAAATTTTTGTCCAAAGGGAAGAAAGGAGAAGGATGAAACATGAAACGGGTATCTGTAACAGCAAGTCAGCCAAACACCCTTCAAAGTGTGTTCTTTCAGTTTTTTCTAAACTTGATGGTTTTGATTTCATAGATGCTGAACCAGGGTACTATATCTCATTTATGACTCTGGTGGAGAGGAGTGGTTAAAGGATTTACTCTGCTCACGGTCTCTTCATGAACTATTCTCAGTCAGATGTTGTTCTGCTGTCTCACATTTAACCGAAACACCACATCCTGGACACCAACCTTTCTCCAGTCCCAGTGGACCAGCCTTCTTCCAGCCCCAGTAGCTGACAGTGTGTTCCAATACCTTCTGGGCAGTTTGTCCTGCACCTCAGACTTTTTTTTTTTTTTTTTTTTGCATAAGAGGAGACACTGTATGCTACTCAAAATCTCTTTAATAATATTCTGTCCTCATGTCCATTATACCTCTTAATTCTTGAGTTTTTCGACAAGAATTAAATAATAACTGAAGCAAGATCAAAAACCTAATCTGGGATTTAAAAATAGAACAGTTTGATTTCCAGTAAACATCCCCTCTGATGTTCAGATAGATCATTCTTTTCACACATACACCCCCAAACATAAGTTATTTTGTCCAAAAGGATAATTAAGTGGGACCCAAAATACTCTCTGTTGTTACAAGTCATTCCTGTTAAGAATTGCGAGATCATTAACTAAAGGCTGTGTATCTCAAACAGAGCCATCTCTAGCTGTAGAGACTAGGAAAAAGCAGTCCACAGAAGTGCTTAAGAAGTTCTAGGCATCACCTCTACAGAATCACCATGAAAAATCCCAGCAGGCTTCTTGGACAATCAGAATCTATCTTGAGTTGCGTTGATTCAAACGGAGGCTTCTTCTTCCAAGGAGGTGACCAGCTGCACTGAAGTCATAAGGAGAAGAGGACAGAGGGAGACACAAATTCACGTTTTCAGAAGTTTTGTTGCCTAGAAGAAATATGCCATTTTTATGTCTGTGCAAGAAAGCTGCAGGCAAGTTCTTCAGCAATTAGGATTCTCATTAGAATAGCTGCTGATACTTAGGGTAGAAAACTGTACCACAAAAGTATACAGGCATCAGTAAGGGATAACCATGCAGACAAAAATTCCAGGTCTAAAGAATAAACACAGTATGGAGCTACACTATTGGGCATCTACAAAGTATGACAACAACAACCATGATATGTTGATTTTCACAATAATACTGAGAGGGATAGGAACTATAGTACTGTTATTTTTCTAAGTGTCAAAACAATGTAGAACTGCCAATAACTTTTTTTTGGGGATCAGCTAGACAGAAATTCACTGAAGCGCAAGACTTTTGAAGTCATCCACAACAACATCCAAGACTTGTTTCACTGTTTATTCACTATTCTGTAATGTGTTTAAATTTTGCACCTTTGCAAAGCTATGAAAACAAATTACATATGACTTCAAAAATCAGAAGCTAAATATAAACAGGAAAACTTATTCAAGAAGTAGTAAAAGGAGCAGATAAAAGTAAAATCTGTACAGGTAGCATAAAGACTGTGTAAAAACATCACGCTGCCTTCCAAGAACAACAACAAAAAAAAGCCAGTAATGAATAAAAGAAGTCTAAAAGAAGATAAAACAGGAATGTAGACTACCAAAAAAAAAAAAAAAAAAAAGGCAGAAATCACGTTCAAATGAGGAAGATAAGCCCCAGATCTGGCAGGTTACATAGAAAAACATAATAAGCATATTTAAGAATTTGAGAGATTGACCTGAAAAGAAAAGAATCCTTGTGTGAAGCATCACGCAAAAACCTGCAGAACTAAAAGATGAAAAATATTAAACTGAAAATTTACGACCCTTTCTATTAGTTTCCATTACTGCTGCTTTGGTAAAGACCTCAAATTCATTAAGTATTCACTGTGTCAAAGAGTTATAAAATCTGCAGAGTGAACAGATTTTTCTGATATCCTTGTGTAACTCCACAGGCTAAACCAAAATACAGGTCTTAGTATGACAGAGTCCTTGCTAAACTCAAACTTTCAAAGGTTGACTGAAGAAAAGTAAGAGCTGATTTTGTCTCTATTTATCTTGAAATCTAGCAAGGAAAAAACGCAAAGCATCATCTGAACTACTTTGGTTTGACTTGGTGTGGTGACTTTAACCATGTCAGCCAGCTCCAATGTTAAAGTAAATTGTGAACAGTTTTCCTCACAACTTCCTAACAGTAACAGGCACTTGATACATGCCCTTAAAAGTGCAAAGATGACAAGTCATAACACTCTTGGATTACAAACAACTGCTTTCATCATGGAATAGAAGACACTCCCAAAAAAGAAAAATAGAGGATGTTCAAAAATAGAGGTATACCTGCAAATTTAGTTAAAATCAGCTCAGAAGTACCACACACAGAGACCATTCTGAACTGTAAGCATGAACACACAGTCATAAGACACCTACGGTCAAAGGTCCATGTATCTTTCATGGTCAAAGCACTGTTGTTTTTCTAGTATTCATATCTGACACACAGTAAGTCCAATTGGTATAGGTTTTAGATATCCTGCAGTTAGAAATTACAGTTGCAATGCAAACACAGTACAAATGAGAATTAATAATAAGTGGTCAATTCTTCTGTATAATGTCTTTTTCTCTCCTGTTCAGTCTCACTCCTATCTTTGATAATGTTTTTTAATCCATTTCTCTTTCACAAAAGATGAACTAATGATGACAGACTGTACAGGACAGTTGCTTTAGGTTATGACTGAGACATGAGTAAAAGTAACACCTAACAAACACGCATGTCAAGGGACACAGTAACTCATCATGTGTTATACCAGCTCCAAAGCATTACCACAAACAATACATGTTCTTGTTATTTCCTGCCATTGTGCCAACAGCTTCACGAAATCTTTGTCAAAAGAATTAAGATCAATAAATCAAACATTCAACTATTGCATACAAAACTATTTTATACAAAGCCTCTTTGATGTAACACCAGAAAGGGAAAAAAGCCTAAGCCATTAATATATCTGAAGCAACACTAAGAAATCTGCCTTGCTTTGCTGGCTGCTAAGGTTACTCTCAAGTAGTACACAAATAATTAGCCATTAACATACAATCAATTAATCACTAACATATCAAACATCCAAAATAGATTTCACCTTTATTTAAAACAATTGACTAATGCTAACATTATGGGAAGAACTCTTGAGAACATATCGATAATATATTATAGTCACATTAATTTTATTTTTATAGACTAAAATAACATTAACAAAATATAATTACATTAGAGTTCTAAACTAATTCCTATTAATATATTTTAATTTAAATAACATTATCAACAGACTTTTGAACTTCATATAAACTGACATCTGGACCGCTGTTTGTAGGTCATGAAGTCCATATCTAATTCATCAAATGCCATACAAACACTAAATATTACATTGAAAATTTTCCTCTCTCCAGACTGGCTTCCATTTCTTAATCTCTTCTCCCTTCCAAGTCAATAATTCAAAATACCTACTCAAGTTCTTTTTGCTTTACATTTGAAGGTTTTTTTTCTGCTTTGCCTACCAAACAAGCCTGCTCTACTTAGTACAAGACCATAATGCACTGATACTGTCTAATAAAACTCCTGTTATTCTAAAATTAAAACCATCTACAAAACAGATTTTCATTTACTTGCATGACTGACCAAATTAATGTTTTTCCTATTTTTCAGTACTAGGGTATGATTGCCTTTTTTTTTTTTTTTAAACACAAAATGTTGAATTGCACCTGCTCATAAGTCTTCTGTGTGTCTCTTAGAATTAACTATGTCCTACACTGTAAGTCTTCCTACAGAAACATTTCTCCTTTCTCATAAAAGAATTTACACTAATATGCGAATAGTCTCATTCATTTAAGGAATATACTTCCAGAACGATTATACTACTCACAGAGTAAACGTTGGACACACCAACATTAATTGTTTCTTAAATGAAAATAAACTTCATTTTAGTTCCAGTTTAATTTTAAAACTAGTTTCATTCCTAACATATAAGAACCCATACAGCCGCCTCTTCTGCAAGGCTAGAGGTGGCAGACTGGAACCATTTGCTTTTAGTTCTTTTGTGTCAGAAAAGGATAATGTTCAAGGAATGAGGAAACCTAATGAGAAGGTGCAGGAAGGTTACAGTGAATTCCTCAAGGAGACTGTCAATAAAGACTGGTCATCTGTTCATCCCTAAGAAGGCAATCACACATCTTATTGACAGTAATATCATATGAATTTCTGCAGAAAACACTGTTCCTAAAGCTATATACAAGATTTTTAATTAAATAGCAAAACAATGCACTCAGGTGAGTTCAGCCACATGAAAAACTCCTAATTCCCACATCCCACAGTTCCACATTTTACTTATCAGAAACTATAATACCCGCATAAACATTATATTCCGTAAAAATTCAATTAGCCAGTTCAGAGAATTACTCAAACTGTCAGAGATGACCAATAGCCAGTGAGACTGAGGGGTTCCCAATTAGCTCAAAAATTACTGAAAACAGACTTTTCAGCTTTCAATAGAATTGAACATATAATATATAAATATAAATTAATATAGATGTGTAAATATATAACATATAAAGGAATATAAATAAAAACACTCTGATCAATTTCAATCACAGATAATACATGAAACCTTACGGTTGTCTCCAGTAATCTCAAGAAACTGAGAAATTCTGACTCATAGATAAGTCTGCACACCATAAAAACCATGCACTGTAATTCCATTACTCAGACAGCTGTAGAATCAAAGTACGACATTAATTTTAATCTAGTGACGACTAGTAGGCAAAAAAACCCCAAACAAACACACTTTATATGACATGTAGAGATTTTATGAGTTGGTCAAACAAATCTTACCCCAGCAGAATTTTAGCATGAACCTCTTTGTTAGTCCTTGAGATTTCTCTCAAAGAGGTAATTTCTGCATCAAACCAAAATCCTCTTTCTTCTGGAGTCTCCACATTGTAGTTAACCATCACCACATCACCCACTTTTAGTTCACTCCACTTCAGAATGGTTCTTGCTCGGGGTCGAAGATTACTGGTGTCCATTTCTACTATGCCATTCTCTGGGTACCTTGAAAAGTAAAACCAACAACAGTAATGAATACGACTCCTGAAACTGTAAGTGAGTCACAGACAACATTTTTCAAAAGTATACATTTTTAAGTGTGCTTTGGGCTTATAAGAAACATCGTATAAAAGTCTGACCTAATATCCTTTCAGAAGTTTAGTTTTCATCTAAACACATACCAGGAATTTGACTAATCTCAGATTGAAAAAACAGCCTACATTAAATTTTCTCTAAAACAACAACAACAAAAAAGTAAACCTAAAAGCACCGGATTACTTTGAGTGGAATGCGATCAAGTTCAAGGTTTTGGCACACACGTGGCCCCAGTTTGCTCCCAGTAAAGTCAATTTTCCAATTAAAATGACAATGAAGAAGTAATGAAGATTGAAACTAGGTTTTTTAACACAGCACATTTCTAATTTAGCTTTGCTTTCATGCATTTATTACATTTCCACTAACTTCAACAACAGCATGTTTAGGACAGTTTGTTTTCAAAAATTTGATCCCATAAACACAGCACATCAAATTCATGTGGTGAATACAGTCTAAGTCCACATTCCATGCATCATGTTTTAAAAAAAAAAGCCGAACTACAAAATGTAGTAAGTGAGAAACAGAGCTCAGACTCTCAATGAGATATGAGCTAGCAAACTGAAAATGTCTCTCCCTTTAAATTACAAAACTAAAAGAATCTAGAAAGATAAATGTTGGAATCATTCCATCTCTTGAAAACATACTTCTCTTGGCAAGATGTAGTAAGGAACGCCATATTAAAATAATAGTTCACTGAATCATAATTAAGAAATGTCATTTGATTTTTCATTGAAACTTGGTGAGTTTTTACACAGTATTTTACATAATATTACCCACAAATTGCGAGGTTTTATAAGAGATTGCTTTCTTCCTCCTGTGTTGGCATATGCCATCACAGCACATATACAAAAACCAAGGAGTAATGAATAATTTCTGAAGAGCTCCAATTCCTTTCTAAGTTGAGAAAGACTCATTTAGCATAATAAAGATTGTGATATTTGACAGCACTACAACTAAAAACCCAGTGCAAGAAGGAAAGTACTTAGAACTTGAGATGTTAACTTTTCAGTTTAAGACCACAACTTTCTTAAATCCTCTGTATAAGGCAATTCCTCAGTGATAATAGAGCCGATATAGTTCGCACATGTGCTGGAAAAACAGCACAATACAGACAGGATGAAAACATTGCTTGCAGAAAAAAGCTGGCTTGTTACAAACAGTAAAAAGCAGGATGTTAGACTATAACAGTGAAGTTCCTTTCTCATACCATAAGAAAAAAAAGAATATTCCATCATTTAACTAGTACTAGATGAGTTCATAGTACAAATTTAACAGAGAAAATAAAATTAAGTCTACTGTCTATAAATAAGTGCTTTTAAAATTATCCTTTTTTCCTGCTAAACAAGCATTGCTGAGTACGCTATATCTTAAATTACATTTCCATCATGCCATCATTGTAATGTTAGCAAGAGCACTCATGCTTTATCATCAATAAACCCTTATCAAACAGCACTGTTAATTGTAATGCCAAAACCCTACTCTTACTAATAAAAGTATGGCTCTGTCACTTTTGAGCATGCTTTCCTGTAGTGAACATGATCACTTCAAGGTCTTGGGAAAATCACACCTTGTAACATACTACACTACTACATAAAGAAATACTAAAATTACTGTAATCTGAGGCTCTGACAGACTATAGCCTGAAATCAGGATGCCTACTACTAAACAATTTATTGAAAGCCCATTGATGTAATTGGAGACATTTTAAACAAGTTCATTTTGTCTGGTTTTATGGCTTCTATCAAATCTAACACACCAGTTTGCTACTATAGATAAGGTGGGGAAGGGTTAGACCTGGCATTCTATCTCCAGACATTTCTTTGTCCTCTACCATGAAGATATCTAGAGAATGCTTCAAATTTGTGGGAAGATTTATCTTTGTTTAAAGAAACATGAACTACAACAGTTTAAGAGTGGCTGTACCTTTAGATAAACCAACAGCCAAGTAAAAAACCATATGCTTAACTACTAACAAAAGTTAAATCCAAAGAGTTTCTTCCCCAACACTTCCATATAAAATCTGCACGACAGGAATTATAAGCATACAAAGACAGGTGCTTGGGATCGAGCCATTATCCAAATAACAGTCCCATATGATGTAACTCTGCACAGTTCCTAAATTTTTTGCTTGGTTTGGTTTCCAATTTGAGTCCATACTGCAAAGCTAACATCTATGGTTTTACCTTTTGTTTCATGGAACTTTCTCTTAGTAGAATTATTATACAATTCTGCTACAATAATTATGAACATTGTAACTGTGATATCCACAAAAATCATAAGACAGATTCATCTATAGGCAAAAAGACAAAGCAAAAAGCAACTACAGAGATAATGTCTATTTTATTGAGTGCCTGTAAAATGACACTGCATTATAATACAACAGGCTACTGAAATCTTAGGACAGCTATGTTTGAGCTACTAGTCAGTTCCAATCATCTTACAATAAACCTTTCCTAAAATTTGGAGAAGACAGCAAGTAGCACACAGTAAATGAAGACTCAGTTCACTTGAACTCCAAAACAAAAACAGGACAAAAACATCAGGAAACAAAAGAACATAGATTAAAAATAGACATAATTTAGGTATACAGTGAAATAATCAAGTAAGAAGCACATATGGAATCATGGGGATTGTAAAAATAACCAATAGATCTTTAAAAAGATCCAGTGTCACTATTAAAAAAAAAAAAATCAAAATATGTGACTTACAACAGTTTACATTCATAGAAACTTAACTTTGATCTGAAAAATCTGTTCTCTTCTAAAAAGAAAATCCCTTCAGGTTCTGTTTTTCCTGGGAGACCTTTGGACAAATATATTTTTTTACATAATAATTAACAAATACTTTTTCCCCAACTCAGATTTGTGTCATCTTCCCCATCCCTATACAACTCTGGACAGAATCTTTCCTACTGCACTGCTAAGGAACTTCAAAGATCGTTACTGTTAACAATGACTCCACCTCTGTTCTTGGAGTATCTGATTGAAGAATCCAAAGAAGACTGCTTATCAGCATGACCACAAGAAGATCACTTACCAAAAGACACCCCAAAGTTCACTTTTACAGACAGAAAGAAACTAACTGCCTTCCAAAGAAAGAAAGAAAGGAAAGGGAGACTCTTCACTGAGTGAAGTTTTCCTCTTACTGGTTGGGCAGAAACTTAAGCTCAGAAACTTTGCAACAAAAAAGACAGCTTGCAAACAGGTGGGATTTCCCACGTCAGAATTCACCTCTCTTTTGCATCAGGTTCCAGACATTGAATGTTTTGCTGCTGTGCCTTCACACACAGAAAGATGCTTTTACGGACATTGCTGAATGCAAGCAGATATTTAACAATTTGCATTTGTCCAAAACTGACACCCCAGGCAGAACAGCAGAAACAGCATTTGTCACAAGCTTTTGAGTAGGCTTCCAGAGAATTGCACAGAGCCATGCTATGTATGTTAAGCACAGTACTGCTATTCCTCATTATACTAAGTATGAAGTAAACAGTACTTCCACAGTAAACTTGTGTCCTCAAATATACCTAACACCACAATTTACCTAAGTACAGAAAAAGTACACTCACATTAGAAAATGCTACTACCTCCATGTTCATCTTCTGAAAGTTTAACATGTTATTTGTAAAAATCCCACATTAACATAAAAGCTACTCTCTTAAATATGCAAGAGTAGTATTTAAATATAGTATCACAAAATGTGCATACATGGACTTGTGTAGATAAACCAAAACATAAAGACAACAAATACAATCTTTTAACAAGCCTCAAGAATGATGTGAAAAACCTGTTCCGGCAAGCTGTAATAAAGGACTACTGTTAGACATGAATGTTTACTGAAAGTGTTTTCTTATTTATTGAGTTACTTTTAAAATCCTAAGATGACCCTCAAGAGAAAACAAACATTTTCACAACAGTATTCTAATTAGACTAGCTTAAGTTTGGTACAGTTGAAATTATATGACAGAATTCAACGTTTAAACTTAAAACAATTGTAGACATTTTGTTGGTTTTTCACTTTTCATGACACTTGGCACCTAATATTGAAAAAGCAGACATTGTAACAGCAAGCATAATCATAACAGTTTAAGTAATACCACCCATAAGAAGTCTCATGTTCATTGTTAAACTGTATTTCCCAGTAATTTAATTTTTCCCTGTAATATTTCTAACTATAAATACTAACACTAGGGTAGCAAATTTTTTTTTAATATTTTCTATCTGTATAGACTGATTCCATAGCAAAGAAATATCCACAAAGTAAAAATTCCAGTGTTTCTTGGCTATGGTCAGTATCTGCTCAAATAGCAAATAACATATTAGCTCTATGTCAGAATACATACAAGTCTGCTCAATTTACTGAGAGCTTGCAACATATCCTTTAACACTTTTCCCAGCTGTTACCAGAACAAGTGGAACTGGAAAGATAAAATTATTTCAAGACTTCATCATCCCGTCTTCATACTAGTATGATAAAGAATGTTAGTGCAGATGTGCAATTTCTTAAGTTATTCTGCAATATAAATAGAATGAAAGTATAATTTATTTTCCCAATCAACAAACTCAGAAAAGAGTAATTCAATACACACCCAGAAACAAAGGAATAGAAGGGCACAAGAAGAAAGAAAAAGGAACTAATTCATAGAGGTGGTAAATCTGATTAAGAAGGTAAACTTGAATAAAAACTACATTCACACCACCACCACACCTTGAGAATTTGCTACCTGAGGAAATAATGAGCAGAACTTTGCTGCAGTATTTTGAGAAAGTTAATGACATCATACTGGAAGAGTACCTAAGCCACAACCACAAATGAAAAAAAAAAAATTCACTCAGATAATAAAGCTGTGTCTTTGCACTTCTAAAAGATGACCAGTAGGTCTGATAATTTGTTACTACAAGAAAAAAGTAACATATTTCAAAAGACAGACTGGAAGGAATAATTAATATCAATAAAGATAAAAATCAGCCACATGGAACATAAATAAGATGTTGAAAACCTTACCCAAGAACTAATATTTACAGTATTCAGGAGCTTAAACACTGAGAAACCCTATTAATAGCCTGAAGAGAAACATTTTACTATCCCGGTGATTTTAGTTTTGAGTATTCAGAAAAATTAACTTCTAGACTTACACCACCACGCTGTGTGGACAGCGTAGATACTCTGAAAGACAACAAGCTGGAAACAGAGTATTAAAACAGAAGTTCAGAAGCTGTAAGAAATACATATATGGTTGAATTTTTAATACTAAACTGTTGTATAATGAGTCTAAATACTGTGAATGTAATGAAAAACAGGTTTGCTTCACTAGCTAGCACACAGGATAACAGGTCATGTAATTACTGAAAGACTTTTTTGAAAAACCTCTCCTCAGGTGTTCACTCCTGTAACTGTGCAAGGATAACACTTACAACTACTTAAAGACAAATAAATAAGCAGAAAGAGATCAATCACATTCATACTGACCACACCAGTTTTTTAGCAGACAAGTATCAGTTTTAAAGGAGAAAAAAAGTTCAACCGTTGACATTTCAGTTGTTCTCTCAAACAACTACTATAACAGCAAAGCTTCCCTCCCTTCATTTCACATGCTTCCCAAAGAGGCACAAGAAACACCTGGATTTTCTCCTCAAACTTCTCCCTTTCCAGTTTGAAAGAAGTGTCTACATCCTTAAAAATCAAAGCTTTAGAGTTATTACCAGTTGTCAAAACCCAACCCTGAAAACCTATACCTGCAAACGTTTTGAGATTATACAGCACAGATTATGCAGTAAGGAAACCCACCTGAAATGGGACAACAAATCTTACACAGAATCAACTTCTTGAAACTAAGATTATTAGTGTGCAGCCTACTCCCCCAAAATACTTTTAAGTTTGAACTAATATGCCCAAAAAACTACATCATAGTGGCACTCCTTTTCTAATGAGGACATAAAGAATGAAGACTTGAATGTGACCTAGCAGGGCTTCTATTGTTTTAGCATTATCTAATAATCTCTATGAGAGAAAGTTTTGAATGAGTAAACAAACTAATCACAGACATTAGAAACCAGAAAATAGAATTATGAAGGTAGGAAAGGTGCTCCAAATAGTCTTTCAGACCAATTATAAAAAAACTTCTTCATATTTCCAGCCATTAACTTAGTATCCTTCAAAAGAAATCTCTCCCCAGCCTCCTCATTTCAACTGCTCATTGCCAGGAATTTGACAGCATACACCTTCCTGATATGCACCATTTCCTGTGCTTAACGTATATAAAGAAGAAAGCAAGATATTTCAGCTAAACATGTTTACAAGGGGTATTCAAGAAATACATCGTGTGCAAGGGGATTCATTTCGGCATTTCTTCTTAGAAGACAAAAACAAAACTGTTTGCATTACACACTTCCATTAATGCCGCTCAAAGCAGCTGCCTCTCAAAGAAGCAGTGATTCTTTCTCTTGTTCTCGCCGCACAGTGCAGCCACTGGTCAAATTCATTTGATTAGATCAGTGACATAAAAACTATAACATTCACTTAGTGAACATTAGATCTATTAGAAGCAAGAACATTTCACTGTACAACCAAAAAACCACCAAATTCAAAGCAACTTAACTATCAGATGTACACAGTTAGGAAGCTAAGGCAAGAGGAAGAAGCAACAGCCACCTCATCTTACAAATGGCCCATAACGTCTTCTGGTCTCCAAAATCAATTTATCAACAGTGCCACTGTGTGAATTCTCAGATACATTCTGTTAAATCCCAGACTACTACCTTTATTTGAACATTTCACATTACAAATATTCTGAAAAATACATCCATTAAGCAAGTCTGATCTTCAAACCATTCCTTTGAGAAGGGAATATTAAGTTTAAGACTATTATCTTCTTGACAATCTTTACAGCTAAGGAGACACTTTCAAAGAGAAAGTGATTCTTTTTCTTGACCAGGTAGCACTTAGAACTTTTATTGTCATTTTTCCTCTCAATATTCTGTACTCTCCAACTATCAACCTGTGTCTTGCATATTACTAAGACTGCACAAAAGATGACTAAAATTTTTGACCTCTATGACAACACAGTGAAATTTTTTATTTCCTTAATATATGCCCATGTCAATATATATATATATACACACACATTTTTAAAGAAAATTCATAATTGTGCATAAATACATTATTTTTTCAAAGGTTAATGACAGTCCGGACTACGAATGACTCATGAAACTCACCTGAAACAGGCAGGACTCTTAGTAAGAACAACAGCTACAGGAGCACACAGCATTTTAGAGTGTTAGGCTATCACAGTCTTTCAAACAAAACACCTTAGGTTTTTTTTTTAATTTTGTCTCCTCCCTTTACAAAAAGGACGATCAGTAATTCCTTTAGCCTTCATTGGGAACTGTTTCTCCTCACATCACTGTCAAGGTGAACTTCTCTTACTGTCTGCAAACCTGATTAGTCCTGAATAAATAGAATAGATGTTTAAGGAAAGGGTTTAAATAGAAAGACATCTTCTTAACAATGAGAACTCCCCTTGTACCTAAAGACCTTCTCTTCCTGCACTTGAAGACTTTTCGAAATTCCTACAACACAAAATAATAGAGGAATAAATGTTTTCCGTTTGAGCAGAATGAGATCTGGGGAATGAACAAACATTTGCAAAAAAAAAAAAGGTATTTCAAATAGGATCCCTCCTAACTTTTCTCCTCCTAAAATGTATTTTCATCTTGAAATGTTCACCATCTGTCTAAATTGATTTTATTGCCCAAGTTCCTATTTTTCTCTCTTTCAGCTAGTATGAGGCACCCATGTCCCTAATGTGACACAAATGCTTTAGACGCAGGAGCAAATAAGCTCAAAATGGTAAAAAAGACAGCCAATCTTACAAGTCCTTCTCAGGCAGAAGAAGAAACACAACAAAAACACAGGAGTACTGAGTTGACAGGCCAATGTATTTTGGTACTGTTTAACAGCAAGTCTGCTATCTCAAAATGAAAGCTACCACTGCCAGACTGACACAACTGAATTAGTTCAATTTACACATAGGAACACAGGATTCCAACAGGTGTTCTAGATCACCGAGATCAGTCCCCTTTTATTACAAGTTACCACACAGACAAATTTCTTCCTGGACCCTATTTAAGATCTGTCGGTCTAAAATAACTGTAGTGTTTTCCACAATAATTTTTATTTTTATGACTTTTACACAGCTTATGGAAGACTAACTGGCTACTGAGAGAGGCATACTGACTGAGGCTTACAGGTATGGTAATGGCATATTCTTATGTGCTTTTACCTTGAAAGCAGACTGTAGTCTCCTTGGGGTAAGGAATGTCTTTTTGATAAATGGTTCTACAAAGTTCAGGACAATATTAAGTGAATTTATTCTTGAGGACCACAGGCCCTAATTAGTAATAATATTTGATAAAAGCATATATAGTACCTCAATACAAGCTCTTTATTTAGATGCAACAGTATCACCAACTTAAGGACAAAACAATTAAGAACAGACATCTTACTAGATACTGAGGAAAACTAACACCATTCTTCACTCTTTGTGCTGAGATATGAAATTGACTACCCATCAGTAATTTTACTTCTTAGTAATGTATTACTCATGTTTATTCTGGAAACAAAATTGTCTCTGTAACAGGTATATATTTGCACACATTCTCCTCTTCCCATTTCGCCCACCCTGTATTTTTGGTACAGGGAGTGTTTGTGAGTGCATCACTAGCAGCAACTACACAACCGAGTTCTCTACAAGAAACAAGGGTCAGCATAGTCAGAGCACAAATCAGAGCATCACCCTAGAAGAGTCAAACTGATGATCATGCCTGCTTTGCCAAGCTATGCGCAACAAAGTTCACCTTTTCAAAGCTGACTGTTTCGTCTATACAAAACAGCTGTTGGTTCTACTCATCTTCAAAATCCCAACAGCATACAGGCTCCAGGATAGGTAAAAGACAAACATGTACATGGAAATGATACCTCAGAGAAACTAGCTGCTCTTAAGTACCTCTCCTAACGACTTACACATCAGTCTACAGGCTCCCGACACTCACAGTTCAGTGTTGGTTTCCAATTTCTTCCTTACACAGTAATAACTGCAGGATCACATCCAAGGACAGCATAGTTTCTAAACACATTTAATAGCCAGTACTGATCTACAGATATCCAGAATGGTGGTCTTCTTCAATAATGCCAGAGTTAAAAGTATATTGCAACTGAAGCTCTGCCTTAGCAGTCTCGCAACAGATTTTCAAATTACCAGCACCCACTGAGACTATTTCTAAGATCGCTGTATCCTTCGATCTTCCAGCTATAGCAGCATCAAGAGACACAGATAGGGACCACTGGAAGCAACTGGTCAATGGACGATGCCTATTCTATGCAATTTGCAAAAAGCCAAGCAATTTAAGAAAAACATAGGAAAACTAGTTTTCTAACTGAGATCAGAAGCAGGTTGAGTCTTAGTTTAAGTCAAAACCTAGACTAGGTCCCGAAAGAAAACTTGTAATAAAAAAAAAAAACCTGAAACCCACATACAGGCTGTCGTTATCCCTGCAGAAGTGAGAAAAATTATGAGAGTCATCTTGATGAAGAATAGAAGTAGCAAGCTGGTTGCCACAGCTCTGAAGATTAAGATCAACTATCAATTTTCTACTCATTTAATGAGGATCCCTCAGAGACTGCAGCATTCTCACCAAACCCAGAAGAAACATTAACTTCAGTAAAGTGCAAGCAGAGGAACCTGGAAAATCCACTGAAAGATGGTATACTGATATGAAACAGGAACTAACGTAATAATCCTCAAGATCTTTCAGACAGACATAAGTATCAACCAAAGAGCTTTTTATTGCAGACAGACACTAACAGACAACAAGAACCCTAAAGAACTTGGAAACTTAAGTCCATCAGGTTAAAGTCTTCCTGGTCACTGACAATGACAATGTCTATTTTAGTAAAATGAAACATTTAGAGGAGGGAAGGTGGGAATCTACTCTTAATAAATCCCCTATTAGAAATACTCTAACTTCCACCTGCACAGATCCAGTAATCATAGAATCTTGGAACAGTTCGGGTTGGAAGGGACCTTATAAACCTACTTCCACCCCACCTGCAACAGATAGGGACACTAAGTAAAGCTTTCAGGAATCCTCACTAATAGTAATGGCCATCTGGCTACCTAAATTGCAAGAATCAGGCTAGGCATTTAACTCACAGTGCATCCTACCTCACATAGATTTTCAGGCAGGGTCTTTACAGCATCAAAGACAACTATGTAATTTCTTATGGATTATAAAAATATCCAACACATCCTACACAAAACAGACATAGACTTGACTATAACCTCTTGGTCTGAGAAACAAGGAGACCTCAGAATACTTCCAGATCTGAAAGAGTTCAGAGGCCATTGCTCCACAGGTCATATAAAGGATGAAGTAAATGTATGATCCCTCTTACTAAAGTATCTGGTTCCCTAGAATAAATAACTACAGTGTACTTTTTGACACAGCATGCAGATATTACCCCAAGGTTTAAACTTCTCTTGATTGACACAAAACCCAAGAGGGGTAGAATCAGCCAAACACAATGGCCATGAGCCATACAAAAATCTACACTTGCACACAGGTAAGCACACTGACATTTCTCAGGCTGCACAAACATCCAGCCTTCCTGTGACTACTGTTGAGAGCCTTTTTAAATGGAAGGCCTCCATTACAAGTTACTTAAACAGGAAAAGGAAGGAAAAGACAGCATTTGCTTGTAAATCAGTCTTTCCACCAGAAGATAACACTCACAGAGTGACCCAAATGTTTCACTGAAATGAAGCAGACTCTTTCCAGTGCTGCATAAGCAATATGAAATGCAGTAAGTTCAGAGGAAAGGTCAAACTTTCCTATGAGACAGCACTGCAAGACATGTCCTTATGGTGCCACATTAAGCTACAAGTGTCCTGCTCCTGATTTAGAAGTGATTCTTAAGCATCGTGTGGTGGAGACTACCTACATTTAACTTTAGGACCTAAGCATGTGTTGGATTCCTTATAAGTCCTTTCAAATAAGGATTTGGTTTTCTTCTGTTCAAGACAGGTTCACATCATCTTCTTCTGTATTAAAAGCCAAATGAACACCAGATCTGTTGATGCTGTTCTAACTACTTTGAAAGACTCAGGTGTGGAATCATAGGCTGGTTAGAGTTGGAAAGGTCCTTCAAGATCATCAAGTTCTAACCCCCTGCCATGGGCAGTGACACCCCCCACTAGACCAGGTTGCTCAAAGCCTCATCCAGCCTGGCCTTGAACACCTCCAGGGACAGGGCATCCAGAGCTTCTCTGGGCAACCTGTTCCAGTGTCTAACCACCCTCCCCTCAAAGTGAATAATTTCTTCCTAATATCTAATCTAAATCTGCCCTCTTTCAGTTTATAATCGTTACCCTTTGCCGTGTCACTACACTCTCTTTTAATAAAAAGTACCTCCCCATCTCTCCTGTAGGCCCCCTTCAGGTACTGGAAGGCTGCTCTCCAGGCTGAACAACCCCAACTCTCTCAGCCTGTCCTCATAGGAGAGGTGCTCCAGCCCTCTGACCAGTTTCATGGCTCTCCTCTGCACCTGCTCCAACAGGTCCATGTCTTTTTTATATTGGGGGCCCCACATCTGAACACAGTACTCCAGGTGCACTGGAATATACAAGCAAGTCAGTACAGACCCAGCCTCCTCAATGCACAGCCACAGGACTACATAGAACCACTGGTTAGGGCACCATTACCCCTCACTGGAACTGGTGGAGGGAGGGATAACACACCACAATTTCTGGACACATTTTGGATGAAAATTCTTAATCAGTTCTTTATGCTCTTTGACAGATTTCCTTAACACCCCCAAAAAACTTCAAAGTAGAGAGAAGGATGCTCCAGTATAAATTAGTAAAGCAATTAAGGCTAAAGGTGAACTTTCCTGGCAAGCACAGTCTAAGAGAAAATTACTGAGCTTAAGCTTCACTTTCAGATAAAACCCCAGCTACACAGTTCTGAGATAGATGCTGTCACACAACACATAACTCAGTCCTGAACGTACGAATACAGTGTGAATACCCATGGGACAGCTAAGAAAAGGAAAAATCAGTTTCAGGCCTCCACCTGAGTCAACACATAGATCAATGTGTTTTGCAGACAGCGAGGCAAGCCAGCCCTGCCCTGGAAAATTTTGTTGCAAAACCTGGTCCTGAGATGGGGTTGCACCAACTTCCAGTATATCCTACATAAATGCCACTATTAGCATTACTGGTTACAGCCATCAAGAGGAAGGAAAAAAACCCAAACCACTGCTTGAACTTTCCTTTTTTTTTTTTTGGAGGGAGAGGCATCAGACTAAGCGTGCCCCAACATGTGGTACAGTAGAATATATTTACTATTATCACAATGAAGCCTCAGATCAGAGTCAAGGGGCTGGAGTAGATCACTTCAATGCACTACAGCTGACCTATCCCTCAGCTGTAACCTTCTATTTGGTGAACTGGAAGGATGTAGCAGGCAGAGAAGGAGAACCAGTCTGGAAACTGAGCGTCAGTGATGATTCGAGAAGTTGTGGGCCTGCGTTCACCTCTGACACATGGTCCTTCCAATGTATTCAAACAATTTTGATTGCTTTACAGGCACCAGATTTGTATCATCCATTTGCAAGCCACCTTTATTTTGTTTCAGATAACAGCAAGTGTTTTCATGTCTTGTAAGAATACACCTGTTGCAGGTATGGCTGAGCTGAAGTTATGCCACCCAAGAGAATTATTTTCTTTAGGATACAAAAGGGAAAAGAGCTTCACCGAAGCAACACAGCAAGGACAGACGAGAGAATGCCAAGTACATCTGGCAACAAAATGCACAGTCCAAACCTAAAGACCAAAACACCCAGGAACAGCTAACTGTGCAGAATATAATACTATCAGTAAAATATGAACCTTGAAGAACAGGAGTGAAGAGATAAATTAGGTGAAATGAATTTTGGAGCAAAGAACAACTGTGTGGCAAAGCACACCATGACCTCCCTATTTATCCACATCAAGCCTATAGGTGGAAAGATAAATGTGTGGTCTACAAACACCAAAGTAGTAAACACTAATGTAGACAAAATGTATGAGTGCACACATAGGTACCATGCTAGGCAACTCTGGAAGAAAAAAAGTGAGACCTTGAATGATTTGTTATAAAGGCCAGTAACATTCATCAAAAACCCAGTCACTGATAAATGTACAAGTCACACTTTCCAAAAGGCCTCCCTATAGTTTTTCTTCCCAAGAGCTGGAACTGGCAATACCTTAGAGCGATTAGTTAAATAACTGTGACTTCAATTACTACTTTGCAACATTGTGTTTCAGTGCCTTACACAACTTTGTTGGCTAAGAATCTACAACTAGTATACAAAATCCTATAGTAAGAGTAAAAAGGCTGTCTCCACCTGCTGAAAGGTTACAGCTAGATCCTGAAGCACACACACAGAGGCCAATCTTCTTTTTTCTTTACTATACGTATACCAAAGAAAAATCAGACCTGTTGCAAAACATTTTCTACTTCAGTAGTTTTAATGCACAAAAACAACAGTATCTACAAAAAAGAAACATAACTTCACTGCAACAGTTAACAAATACTCTTCCTCAGACCTGTTCACTGAGGGCCAACTTGTCTATATCCAGATATTCTAAAACTAGGGTATTACCTAGTATTAGAAAACTAGCTAATCTGAAAGCCAGGTCTTTGAA
>NW_010109628.1:0-17431 GCF_000699245.1 Pterocles gutturalis
CTCACATAAAGAGCAACTCCCCCACCTCTTCACCCTGAACCACAGATTGCTCTGGCTGTCAATGAGCATTGCACTAGAAGCAGAGTTTTGCTCTGTCATGGTCCATATATCCCATCATAACAGTCGAAGGAGAACAAGGCTCGTGCTCATGGGAAAGAAGCACCAGCTCTGATGCTGTTCTACTAGTTTTGGTGTTCCCAAACAAATCAGGCATGTGCTGTATGTGAATTGATTGGCACATGATGTGTGTGCCTAGATTTCACTGTAACGAGTATCAATGCCCATCTGTCAACAGTAGGTCCATATTTCCTATTCACCCACAGTGCTGTATTTTTAAAGTTACTACTGTATTAATCCTTTTCACCTCCTCTTCTACTGTCATATCTGTCTGCAATATTCTCCCAAAAACAACAGAGTACCACTGCCTGTCATTCAAATCCTTCCCAAGACTGATTGCTGTCATGTTAAATACATGAAAGGACTCCATAATACATTTGTCAGGGAAACAGAATCATAGCTCCATGAAAAAAAAATTGGCATGTTTTCTTGTTTTTTTTTTTTTTTGCCTCAAGTCAAAATCTCAGTAATACAGTCGAAATAGCAATTGCCTAGGTTCCTAAACAGAAATATATTCCCTGAGATCCCCAGCCAGCTGCTTTTGTGGTAGGCTATTACAGGGCCAAGGACTCTGGAAAGCCTGGCAGCTGCTTTCTGAAAAGGATGTAACTCCTGAAGATTTCCCTGCTGCCCACCCTTGTAAAGCTGGGAATCTGAGCAAGTTTCAGCGCTACATAGTGGCAAAATGGACAAAAAGTGCAACAGAGGACAGGAAGGGCAAGAGTCCAAATCCATCTGTGTCCAGCCCTTTTAAATCATGAGAAGGTTGGTAATAAATACCTAGTGGAGAGGAGTCCACTGGACTCCACAGCCCCTACACACAGCAGATTACAAAACACTGCCCAGCACCCTATGACTAACATGAGATCTACAGCAAACAACCACAATCCAGAACCCCTGTATTATGCTACGCAAGGAACAAAGGAGAAGTTCAGAACATCAGCAATGTTCTGGACCAGCAATAGCAGGGGATTTGGTGGGCAAATTGACAAGCTGAAGAGGATTACAGCTACAGAAGATGGCAAAACAAAAGCCAAAAAACCCACTGGTACTGCTTTCCTGATCCCTCCTGTTCAGTGTAGTTCTGAACACAGACGTAAGGCGTTCCACCTGAGAGCTGTTTAGCACTAAGACCAGCCCATTGCTTTTAGTATTCTGCATTTATATAACCCCAATATTCAGAGAAAAGTCAAAATTTCTCCTTGAAAATTACTTATACAGGGAGAAAACAGAAAATCCTTTCTGTACTCTGCAACTGATCAGTAGAAGCCCTGAAACATAGGATCAATAACTATAAAATTATAGTGTAATGAACAGTTTAAAATTGACTAAAGGATGCCACGGGGTAGGAGACCTGTGCACGCGATTCATCACAGCTAACTTTAGGTATCTACAGCTGTCTGTCTTGATTCCTTGTATAGCCGTGGAGAGAAAGAGGCACTTTCAGGGCCCAACTCATCTGACCTATTTTAAATGCCTATCTTAGGATGAGATGAATTGAATTTTACAAGTGTCTATTTCTCCCTATTGACTATAAAGAGAGTCTAGGAAACTAGTTCAGATATGGATGCCTGCATTGCAGACATCTATATTTGGACAGATGAGTCTCACTGCCACAGACCTGGATCACAAGCTTCAGTGTCTACTGCCAGCAACACCTTTACACTGACATACGCTCCCTTCCTTAAAACTTACCCAGCTTTTTCTTTCTAGCAGTAGATTTGAGGGTTGCCACGATCCCTGGCTCCATAACAACCAATGCTTTTAGCCTCCAGCAACCCAAACAGCCTGGAAACTTGGAGCTTTTGTGATTCCCTATCAACTGCCTGGGAAGCTAAAATAGTTCAGGGCACTCCCATGGGTGCTGGCTCCCAAGCTTCGAGGCATCTGACTTAAGTACAAGCCACACTCACAGGTGCCAAGGAGCAGGAAAGGCCTGAGGGAAGTTTGTCAGAATTCCTTCTTTTCACAAACAGTTTTGATTTTCAATGAATTTTCTTTTCTACTGCTGACAAAAATTTCCTGTCCAGCTCAGTCAATTGTTCATTTAACAAAGATGGAGTGGCTGAAGCTAATGACCTGTGTACGCGGCTCAGATCAGTAACGTCATAATGCAAGTCATGCTGTTATTACCTTTGCTCTCTCTCTTACTTCTCCTGCCTTCTGCTTGTTCACGGGCCTCACTCCTACAGTGAGAGATGCAAACCCCCTTTAATTCAGCCCCCATTTCAATAGATGCTGGATACAAGTCTTGGCTCTAAGCAATGCACTTCACTTATAGCATCTTTAGTTTTCACTGTACATCTTGTTGCACTGTTTGATCACTTGAGATAACAAACATTAATTTTTGCTGTTCAGGAATGAAGTTTTTGGAAGATTGCCCAGTTCAGCCACTAATTCCATTATATCTGTTGGTGGGTGGCGTGATTGGCAGCTTAAAGGTAATGTGCCTTCTATGTGTGAAAAATATTTTGTGTGACTAGACTTTGACTTGCTAGTTAAGACATAATGATGGCTCCAGACAGCTATGTGCATGCAGTACTGAAGAAAGCTATCTGGATTGAACTGTGCTTGTTCCAGCACCTAAAGCACCCATCAGCCAAGTGAGACACTAATGAGTTCAGCATTCAGCATTGTCCCACACATTGTGGTGTGACTTTCTCCTACATCACAGTGTCTGTGCTTCCATCCCTACTGAGGGAAATGACTACACAACATAGATGCCTATGGCAAATGGGCTCCTATTTCCCTGAACAGTCCTCCAAACCTGCCAGACCTTTCTCCTTCGTCTTCAGACACACAGGCTGGACAAGAAGTGAAGTTACTCTCCTAGCTATGGGGATACTATAGAAGTATATGTGTTTATACATAGTCCTTCACAAATTCAATTTACTCATCCTCCAAACTGGCCAGAAGCAATGACTATGCAGCAGCATGGCTTCCTTCCAGGGTAAATACATCCTTTGCCTCGCAGCAGGACTTATTAATCTAGGCACAGTATTTTCTAACCACAGCTACCTGTCTTCTAGTGGACTGTGCTCACTATTATATCTTTGCTGCTTGACAAGCAGACACACCTCCAGGATTGCCCCATTCTGACAGTCCCTTTACAGACCACATTAGCTGGCTGCTAGTGGGCATGGAGAGGCTTGTCACAGCAGACTGCACAGCTATTTTAATGCTTCTCAGCAGGATAAAGCAAAACTGTTTTTTTGCTTCCCCAGGGATGCTCCTGTCAAAGGAAGGAAAAGGGGCAGAGCTAAGCAAAAGCTTTGGAAAGGCAGTGCTGGAGCAGGGCTAAGAACAGCAAGCATTCCTGTGGGAGGGAATGTCTGTACTGGTAGCACTGGCTATCCTGCATAGCTAACGGAGGCTGCAGAAACCCAGCATCCAGCCTGCCTTGCCAGGAGCCCAGCACCAGCAGAGCAGACAGGGTAGAGCTGATGGGTTTTGGCCTAGTGTTTCAGCACAGGCAGTCTGTCCCGTGAAAGGGAACCCACCAGCCTCTGACTTGACAGCATTGCATATTGCAGACAGCAGACACTGCAGACAGGAGCTATGTTCCCCTTTGATAATGTTTCTAGCCCCAGGATCAAAAGAACAGGGAAAGAATATTCATTTGCAGGTCTCTGCATCTCCTACACAAAGGTAACCAAACCACAGTACATCACTGGGATATGAATCATCCCCTGAAGACCTTTGGTCTGTACATAAGTAAATGGAGAAAAAAAGAAAGTGCTTAATCTTGTTATAAGGAATTTGCTATTTTATGAGTTTTACTGGCAAATGCTTAGTCATTCAATCACACCAGTGGACTTATCTGTATAATCAAAGGTTCATTTAATAATAGTTTAGAAAAGATTAAAGTAGAATTGAAAGGAAATTTTCATGCTAATGAACTGAAGCCTTCATCAAAAATGTTGACTGTTTCTTAGCTGTTTCTGGTTTGAAGTCAGTCTTTCTCACCCTAAGTAAGATGGTAAGATGTATATTCAGCAGTTATTAACAACATGAGCAACAGCCAGAGTTTGCTTCAGTCATAGCTTGGCAAAGCAATGTCCATAAGAATGAAATGTACTTTCCATGATCCATAAATCCACCTGGAAGGTTTCTCTGACTTCTTCAAAACAAATTCTTATCTGCCATTTTAGCCCATTCTCGTCCCTGAGCCTGACAAAGCTTGAGTACAGGCAGCTGCCTATGTGCTAACCCCACTTCAAAGCTAATGAGCTGCACAGAGCTTCAGATCAAGCCACACGTCCCCATGTGGAAACCTCAGACCCACTGGCCAGGTAGGTTTATCCTCCTGTGTGCCATGGGTCTGCCTAAAATAAGTGTTCACCTGCGAAGAAGATGCTCTGCTGGTTTGAACAAGCCTATCAGTGCTCATCTGGATGTGAGACATTCAGTGGAAAGAGCATTTTTTTTTTTGCCTATGTTGGTGCTGGGACCTTAATTTCTGTTTCTCACAAACTGGTGCCAACATGCTAGGAAAACAGCTGATTTTGTAAACAAATATTTAATCATTTATACATAACAGAACAATTTTACAGGGAATAGCATGAGAATCCTCTTTCCAGGATGTCCTAGACACTCTTGCTAAGAATTGCTTCTAGAAAATGGGAAACATGGACTAAAACATGAAACAGGGAGAACATAGACCCCCGTGTGTTTTCCTTAGCCAGTGTTCTCACCATTAATCACTGACTAATGGAGAAGAGTGTAAAACGAGGCATGCTCTTCTCTCTCATTTCAAGCAGAAAAATGAGCACAAAATATAACTCTGGGAAAGAAAAGATGGCTGAGAACTTCTGCTCAGACAGTATGGGCCTCCCTATAGCCTCTCCATCTAGATCTTTTACCTTTCCCTCTGAATTTCACTAATGGTTGGCTGAGGCAGCTTCCTCCTCAGCTGGTTTCTTAGAGTCCCTTTTCCAAGGCCACAGGTCACTGCAGAGAGACTCACACAAGAACCTGTGTACCTAAAAAGTGACTGAGGTTTCTGCAAGGAGGACAGCTGGGGGGGTTGTGATTAAAACATCTAGTGCCTTGAGGACTGGGCCACGTGCTTCAGGTGTAGCAAGGTAACACAACTTTTACAATGTTTGCCCCAAATCCTTGTTGGGCTCTGTACATACCTCTCCTACAAATCTACCAAAATGAAGAAAGCAATTCGGGGCACACAGATTTGAAAGCTTCTCTACTCTGTAGTCAACCTACCTACATACTTTGTATTGCCATGACTAAACTAGAAATCTTCTAAATGTTGCTGCCAAGTTCTACTGCATTTCTTTGTAGACGAGACCATCCTAACTTCACAGCATCATAGTATTCCAACTATTTATCTGCTGGTTCTGCCTGAAGGCAAGAATGGAGCAATCTGAGAAAATGATGCTTAACTGAAGAAAACTTGACAGAATAATTCCAAGTATCCGAAGCAATTTAGGTTTAGGTCAAAGTCTAGATCCTTCATAATTTTATTTAAGCTGATTCACCTATATAACCATGAAAAATGGAATTAGGAGAGACAAATCCACCTACTACAAGGCAGGAACTACTCTACTTAAGTCATTTAGCAGTCACTCTAATCTGCTTTTAAAAGTCTCCAGTGTGGGAGCTGCTGCCATCTCCCTACACAATCTGTTCTCATGCCTTTCCATCCTTACCATTGGCAAGTTTTTTCCAATGTCTGGCCTAAATCTCACTGGTGAATAAACTGTAGAGAAAAAATGCATTATTTTCCAGCAGTATCTGCCTCATTTGTGGCTCCTCAACTTTCTCTTACCTTATTTTCCCACACCCAATTTTAATTTGGCCCAAAGGCTGCCAGTTGCCAGAAAGAGTTCAGACTTCCACAGGCAGTTTACTTACTCCCTTTTCTCCCCAATGCCTCCAGGTGACTCTCCTGCTGTACGACTCAACCAGGATGAGACAGCTGCTTTCCAAGTCTGTTGTGATTGATGATGATGATGAGGACGAATATCCCTGGAGGCAGAATGCTCACAAGTACTACATCCATCTAACCCTCAGCCTTTTCCTCTTTCTCTGGTTCATTCTTGGGAACTACTGGGTTTTTTCCGTGTACCTGCCAAATTTCATCCCACCTTTCCATCAGCCTCAGGATTACTGTGACAAAACCCTGTACATTTTTGCTGTTGGTGTTCTCATTATTAGCCATACTGTTCTCTTTCTCCTTATCTTTTGTAGCTGCTGCATATATTGTTTTTCCAGTCAAAGATATTCTTCTGAGGAAGACTAAATGCCACACAAATAAAGCCCCAGATGGCTGGGAAGGAGCGTACAACAAAGAACAGGCAATAATTCAGCCTTGTGTACATCTTCGTTGTACTATATATATGTACGATAGCAGTCAACTGCAAGAGGAAATTGTAAAATACAGTGCCATCTGGAAATAGCTAAGCTGGAATACAGCATAGTCAATGTAAAATTGCTGCTACAGATGCCAGGGTGCACTCTTGCTAACTTCTACATCTCTTTTTTAACTCTTGGATATTTTATCTGGAGTAAGCTGTTGCAGATGGCAAACTCCTCTGAAACCAGGGCCCCTTATGTTATTTCAGCATAGTACCTCTCTGCCTATAAAAGTATCCACGTTGTCCTCTTCCCTGGGATCTGAACATCTCTGTAGCCTTGCTGAGGTATGTTACTGTCCCTGCATTACAGATGAAGGGGCTGAGGCAGAGATAAAGGTCTGTATTCAGACCACCTTGCATGGCACATGGACTTTGACAGCAACTGAGATGCTCACTGGAGAGCTGTTCTCGCCACTGCAGACCAGCCAGTAAGTAGCTACAATAGCAATACGAGCATGTATAAAAGGCAGCCTAAATATGGCTCACAGGTCTCTTCTGAACTTGGATTAGAAAGCATCTATATCTAACTTTGGTGCTAAAACAGATAGTCTGAATATAACCAGATGTATCCAATACATCCAAACTGAGACAAGGCCACCTTGCAAGTCTTCGTCAGAACAAGGAACTGAGCTACTGAGCACCAGACCTGTGCTTTAACCAGGGCTCAGCGTTCCCCAGTCTGGGGAGACTCCTCCACTTTTTATATAGCAGTAATTTATCAGTACCACACCAACACAAAGACAGTTGTCAAACCATTGCAACTAAGTTCATAGAAAAACTGATGATGTTATGTTGGTATTTTAAATATAAAACACGATAATAAGGCACGGGCAGGGATGTGAGAATTTCAGGCAGATGTGTTCAGTAGTTCTCTGGTTGTGGTGTGATTTGTTTTGTTTGATTTGATTTGTTCACCTGGGTACTGTACGTATGAAAATCTATACTTAATGGACAGATGTAACGCAAACAGCTTTTAAGTCAACAGCAGCGTCAGCTTTAAAAGCACCCGCATGCACAGAGACAATTGTTTTGTGACATGTAATGGAACAAGCCCGTAACTGGTCCTGGTAGATTGTTTTCTCATGTGTTGATGAATGCTGTGTAAAAGTGCTCTTTCTGCTTTTGCTTTTATGCACTTCTGTTAATACGGTCAAAATGGAAGGGCTCCCTCCTATACACATGTGAGGGTGGCCCCAGACACAGGAAGAGGGATGTGTGTTTTGGATATTTTTTCTGTTAAAACCCACAAAGCTTAAACCTATGTCTTAGAGAAACCTGAAAGAGTTACTCAATGCCTGTGGAAGGGTGAGATCTGCAAAAGAACCTCAATGACATGCCACAGCTGAAGAGGCTCTGCTCAACCATCCTTCCCGAGACTGAGGCTGAGTACGGTGTAACATCTGTGGAAACCATGTGTCTGTAACCATGAACATTTACCTCAGGGCCTATTGTATAAATAGCTAACGGTGAATTTGGTCCATAAGGATATAATTCAGGCCCTGGCTTTAAGAATAGTTTATTTCCAGAAAACTAATATTTAGAAAGAAGATAGGATAAAGGGTGAAATAATCAGACAGGAGGGCAGCACCAGTGTAGCATTCCTCTGTTCTGCAGCAGCCACTCAGAAGTCATAGTCAGAAATGCTCAGAAATCCATGAAATGGGAATTACTAACGCTGCCGGCTGACTTAGGCCATGCAGGTTGTATGTAGGGAGACATGACCAATGGACATATTTCTTTTTATTTGTGGGCCTCAGGTTGTGTCTGTGAGAAATCACAGGCAATGTTTTCCCAAGAGCTGCTCCACTCCACTCTCTCCACTGCCTCTCTAAAGGTACTACACGTTCCTGAAACATAGCTGCTGACAACAGTGGAATGCTAGAATTCCTCTTTCCCAACACAAATACTTCACTGGCTCAGCACTTCGGCTCCTGGATTTCAGTGTTCGGTTCTGAACTGATCTAAGTTATTTTATCTGCAGCAGAGAGCATCTTTCACTCATTAAGATGCCAAAGTGTTTAAGAAATTGCCTATCAGCAGGCATAACTCCATCCATCACTCAAATGAAACAAAGCAGCTGTTTACCATTACACATGAACTTTACCCAAAAGCTTGGAACAGGCATAAAAAAAATTACTCTCAGTTGATAATGCAAAAGAAATTTAATAAGAAAGTGGCTACACACACTCCACTCAATAGGACTCCAGTACTATCTTCCCTGTTCTTGCAAAATACTGCTAGAATCATCCTTGATCAGAAATAATTAAGGGCTCATACTCCTGACTAAGTCTGAATTGATTCCAATGCCACTGTGCATCCAGTGGCCTTGCAGCAACTGATGATGTGTGTGCTCCTATCTGAGCAAATAGGGGGTGGTTTTAGTTCACCCCAGAGGAGAAGAGATGTAAGCTAAGTCACACTGCCTTGTGTTTTCTGTGTGCCTGTGTGAGCATAGCTAGAGCAGCTCAGCAGATGTGCAATGATTTATCAAACTTCAGCCACATAGTGGTAAGCCTAAGGCCTGTGTCTCATTCACAGGAGGCTACGACTGACTGATTCCCTACAGTCTACCATGGAGGCTTAATTCTTTAGGTATGAGAAACTGGTGCCTTCATTGATATCTTGGGAAAGTGCTGCCACAGTGCTAGCATTCACTATGTGGTTGGCACAAAAGCAAAATGATAGAGGAGGTATTAACTATGCAAAAGGCATTTGTGAAATCCTTTGAAGTATACAGAGTAAACAAAAAGCTTTGTTAGGACTCGGGGAGGAAAATTCTGAATTGACAGTATTTACCTTTACTTGTGTACATTAATAAGATATGGCACATGCCAGCGTGAACATCAACACCTTCAAAATTGTTGGAGCCATAAATTCTCTATCCAGAGAAATCTGAGCATGCCTTCTGCATTTTCACTGCTACTACCTCCTTCAGCAGGCTGAAGGGGCAGGGACACACAGTTTGGGTCACAGGATTAAATGCAACTGGGTTACAGTGACTTATTAAATTACCACTCTTCTCCCAATCCACAATCAGCAGCATAGTTTCTCTTGGGCTGCTCCAATGGCTAAATAAAACACTCAGCTTAAACTCAAATGAAAGTAGTTGAACTGAAGGCACTTCAACTCACTTTGGGATAAGCTAAGAACATGTGTATGGTCCACAACACCTTAGCTTGCAAAGAGCAACTTTTTAAACTGACACAAACTGATGGTGTCTCAGACACATGCCGAATCCCTGGAGAAGTAGGCATATTTCCTTAGCAAACTGCTGTAAAGTACAGTCTGAAGGGCAAATGGCTGAAAATACAAACTATACCTTGGTATGAAAATATTTAATATTTTACCACTAGACTAAAATTACAAATTGAAATTTTTTTTTCACAGTAATATAAGTGTCTTCTGGAAATTCAACAAAATACAGCCTTAAGCTAATTATTATGAACTCAGAAATGTGTTGACTACAATGCAGGAAACCAGCTGTAACTGTTCCTGTTAAACAATCTCCCCTTCCAGAGAAACAAAGGTCTATTTCTGGCTCTTAAAGGAGAAAATATACATTATTTCAATGGATTAGATTGCCTGCTTGCTGCTAGTTGTGGGTCTACAGAAACGTAATAATATAAAGACACAGAGATATTTCTGCATGCACACAAATACTCTAGATCTACACATATCATAAATGCAATCAACAGCCACGAAATAAGTCACACTTATTACAGTTTATTGCCCACAGTGTATTTCTCCCCTCACTACTCTACCTTTTTTAGCAATGGGCATAATATTCCAAAGTTCTAGGGAGCAGCTTCCTGCAGCTGTTTTAAAAGCTGCAGCCAGACAGGGAAATGTTTTGTTCCTTCATTCCAAATGTTGAACACAGTCAGTTCCTACCTGCTGACCCAAAGAAGAGAAGAAAGATGAGCATCAGATATATCACAGACCTCATCTCCTCAGGAGCAGAAACAGGATCATGCACAGTTGGAAAAGTAGATTTCTCTCACACAGCACTCACTCTGAGCTTTATGAGGTCCTAAGACATCAGACTTTAAAACTACAAGGTGACTGTGCAGAAAAAATTTAAGAAGCAGAAGTTATTCTAGATTATGTCAAGAGCTGTTTTGAATGTCTCAGATCCTGAAATGTGAACAGCTGGTGTAAATAAGCCTAAATGCTTTGACTTTACAGGCAAAGGACTATGAAGATTAAACTGGTGACACCATGTATACCTTGTACAACATTCTAACTCAGATCAGTTTCTCTAAGCTATCTTAAGTCTTACCCCTGATTATTCATCTTTGAAATTGTTGCTTCTTGAGGTTCCTGGTCACTACTGGGTTCATGAAAGTCCCACAGGTGCCAGCCATAAGAGGAAAAAAAACATTTTTAGAAAGTATAATATTTGAGGGAAAATAAAAAAGGCTGGTATGTGCCATCTGACGTTGCATAGTACAAGAAAACAAAGTACAAGAAAACTGCAAAAATGAAAAATGTTATACTGCAAGAACAGGTTTCTGAGAAAATTGTTTGAAGTTCTGAGAAATCACATGTACATGTTTGTAACACCGAATTTCTACCAAATGTCTCATTTGAATTAAAATGCAGGGAGGGCGATATTGACCAGTGTAAGTGCATGAGCCTACGTGATCGGAGTTTAAAAATCAAGGTACTTTACATTTACCAGTCATGCTAATTATAATTAACCCTGCTGCAATTTCACTGAGATGCATACTTGTATGAGACTGATTTTGCCCACAGATTTGAATCTAACCTATCCTGAGTCTTCTGTACGATCATTAATATTCAAGCAAAGGGGAATCTGTGATACCTTTCCCTGTGCTGCAGTCTAGCAGCACAAATGTGAGAGATGCTCTGAGATGCAAACTGTGGGCCTGTAGGCCAACATACATGAAAGCTTTTCTTAACAAGGTCCTCTTGATGTCCATGTGAGTTAGGTACCTGCATATCTTATGCATTTGAGTCTTACTCCTTTGGAAAAAAATATTTAGCCACTCAGTACTGGTATGTAACGAGTATACAGTGTTCAAACAGTGCAAAAAAAAAAAAAATCCACTATGCACACTTACTCACAAGTTGCTATAGATAACACATTTTTATTTATCATTGCTTATTTTTGCTCTTTGTATTGCTATTCTACTTCTGCATGGATTTCACATTACTAGTTCATAAATTTTATTTATTTTCAGAATATATCAGAAGAAGAGTTGCTTCATTATTTTTAATGGACTTTTAAAAAAATGTTCAACAACAGGTGAAATAACTTTTAATAAACAGGTCTGGTGGTTATTTGCAGGGGAGGGTTTGGCTCCATAGCTTTACATGGATAAGTTTTATATATCTCTGTGGGTTCTGTTACCACAGCATGCAGACTGCTCGCAGACACAAAACTTCAGTCCTTTCCTTTGGCATTTGAACACAAGGTACAGAAACCATATAAGCTGAGGTGTGTCTGTTGCCCTGCTTGTAGATATTTCTTGGTGGATACGTACTACTAGATAGTATCTGCAATTTGGTAACAACTGTGCTAGAATAATCAACACTAAGAAGATGTAAGATTCACAGAAAAAAAAAAAAAAGATAAAAGAATGGAGTATAGCAGAACTCACCTGAGTCAATAAGCCCATGAGAGTCCCTGTCCAACATCTGGTAGTAAGAACAGTAAGATCCAGTAGTAAGAAAATAAATAGGTAGCTGAAGAAAACAGTAGAACAGATAACTGCTTTACTGTCACAGCCTAGCAACAAATGTGCGCAGTCAAGTATGTTGCCTACTGTAAGGCCATAAAGGTAATTTTTTAGTCATGGGAATCATAAAATTCATCTTTTATTGACTAAAAAGTTTATTTTTTAAGATGAAAATCAATTATAAAGCTCACATTATTTTTAAACCAGTTACACACTAAAGCATGCATAAACTGTTTGATACATAGGAGACTAATTAGGGTAGCAGCAGGTTTAGCTGCTGGTCCCAGTCAATACTTTGCACTTTGGAGGGACACTCAGCAGTCTTTCTCCTTGCCAGGACACGTATGTCTCTGAGAGGCCCTGCAGGCTCTCAAGAGATCAGAGCCCTCAGCAGCTGACAGAGCAAACCTATACTCTGATAAGGCAAAGGAAGAGATTCCTTTTACTGGCCTCTAAGTAAAAGGGAGTGATTGAGCTGAGGACAAACTGCCACATTGGTTTCTCCAGAGCAAAAGGCTATTTGGTCTGGTGAAAGCCTGACTGTTCATTGGAAACAACACTGCTGATGACAGCAGCTGGCAAACTCAGCGATGACTTGGGTATAAGAGCACACAACAAAGAAAATACCCCACTGTTCATAAAAACACCACACATGCCAGAACTTTGACTCCTCCCTGCATTCAGGATGAGCAGCTTTTGCTTCTCTCACCCTGCTACTAGCGTAAGTACTTCAGACATATCCCTGCGACCTCAGGGCCTGGATGCTCCTCCGCTCCAACCACTTGCCAAACACTTTGGTTCAGCCAGACAAAAGGAAGAGTGCCAACTGTCTCTTCCCGGGCTGCTGACAGCTCTTAATTGCTATTACACTCACTGGGGCAGTACTAGTTTCCAAAGCTCAAGTTTTGAAGTGTTCTGCACCCAGAGCTAAGGCCTACATGGCAAATGCAGGGTTAGGAATGGCTCCCACGGCAACAGTGGCTTGCACATGGTTGCCGCTTCCTTAAAAAACCTGGCCCCAGTCATAGATGCTGATCTCCAGCAGGAAGCAAGCAAAGGAGCCAGTTGTCCTTAAGACGGAGATTTTAGGCCATCAAAAAAAAAAAAAAAATTGTCAAGATGGTCTTGAAGCTGCTCTTAAACACCTTGTATAATATATAATTGCTTTTCAGCTCTTGAGTACTCAGATCTGTCCCCTGGGAAGAAAATACGAAACATGCTGAAACATACAGTCCTTAACAGCGATCTGTATTTTCAACTTTTCTTCTGTGTTGGGAGGCAATTAAAACTTTGCTTAAAACTCCTTGCTCTTTGACAGGTACAAAGATATATCAAGTCTAAGGTGTGTTTTTCATTAGTCCAGCTGGGGCCAGAGAGGCATTTTTTTCACCAGCTCTTGTGTTTTAAGAAAATACTGAGATTCTCAATTCATTACTGTATGAAAAATCCTAGTATCTGGAGGCTCACAGTCACAACACTCCAGAATTTTTACTTGCTTTGAGGATTATCTGCATTCATGGAGGGCCTGCATAAGTCTCAGGGGCTACTTGTACACTGGTAAATGCAGCTACCTGAATGCAGGATCACTAGTGCCAAGCCAACCTGTCTGGTGTTAACCCTGATGCAGTCTCATCCACAGTGCTTGGAAACAAATTATCCCTTGAGCAAACTATCCCCCCTGACAATGTTCAAGCTTGTTTTGGACAGAAGTATCTGTTTAATATTGAAAGAGAGCCTAGGCATCAACAATCATTTGCCTAGTATGGGCAACAAGAGGATCAGGACCTGGGAATATGCTGTGAGTTACTGTAAAGCCATTTTGTTCTGTGCTCAAATGAGGGAAATGTCAGCAGCTCAACAGATTTGTGGCTCTCTTGATTCCCTCCCCTTGCCGTGGGAGAGCCAGGCTACACATACACACCAGTTGCTGGCTGTGATAATTATCTGAGATGTTGACTACCAATCCATGAGAAGAATTCCTTGTCTAAAAAATCACATTCAGAGCACTGTCCTACCAGAGTTTAATGCTAAGCTAGTAGCAATCATGAAAGAAACCCAAAGCTCTAACTTTCCCAGCTTCCAAAGCTCCAGGATTCTAATTTAGCTAACAAGGTGTATCAACCTGGAATTCAGTAGAAAAGGCAACATGCAGCCAAAACTCTTGATGTGGGCAGAAATTTTGCCTGTGAGAGCGCTATGAGGCAGGCCCTTCATCAGCACCAGTTAATTCTTGGCAAAACTGTCTCACCCTTCCCCTGCACACAACCCATACTGCCTCATCACTGTGACGAGTGGGTTAGCAGAGAGCACTCATACAATCTCTACAGTCTCCTGCCTCTGGGACAACAATAGAAAAGCAGAACATCGCAGGGGGTGAAATCAGGTAGCAGAAACAACTAGGTGTTAGGATAGTGTGCAACAGCTTGCTTCTGATGTGAAGCTGTTCAGACAGAGATTTCATGGCTGAAATATTTACACATGGATGTGTAAACACCACGCCGTTACAACTTTCTCTGGGTGCAAGCTTAGGCCCTCACTATGGAAAAGCCAAGTGTTTCTAAGCAGAAATCTCTGAGCTGAGTGTGTTCTGAGATTGCTGCAGTCTGGCAAGGGCACCATATTTCAGCATTTACAAAATCCCCTCAAAATGGCATTTGTTAGAAGAGTATAGCTAACATCATAGTAGTGGTGCTACAGTATTTATATAATATCCTTAGAGAATTTTGCGTATGTACCAGGGTGACACTCGTTCCCAACCCTACATTCAAATGTCTACCTAACAATCTTACCTTCTCTAGTGTTAATAAGAGTAATGTGCTGTAATTGCTCATTACTGCTTAAACCCCAAATATTATGAGATGCTCCCACTCTCTGGCTGCCCTAATACATTTTTGTGTCTGACTCAGGGACAGTTTCTGCCACGTGTACTCACATTGGTTAGTACCTCAGAGCTACACCAGCCAGTATCTTGCTGATTACAGTCCAAATGTCTTAGCCTGCATGGAATCCTGTGTATCTGCATACTCCCCATTTACTTTCAGAGGTCGGCAGACTGCAGGGATGTACCCCTCAATCTATGAGAACACAGACTGAAACTACAAACAAAACACACCAGAGCCATCATCCAGTTTTGCTTGTACTAAGTCATGGTCTGAGTGCTTAAGAAATAACATTGGTAAACAAGTAAATGACAAGGGAATAAAGCACAACCCAGCTTGTTGGATTTACTCAAAGGCATTTCCACAAGGTTTTTTGTTTTGTTTGAGGTTTGCTAATGTTTTTCAAATATTTCCTGTAAAGAATGCAGCTAATTCTGTGGGGTAAGCAACTGTGGAACATTATTGTTTTCCTAAGAGCACACTGAGATGCACCAAGGGTTACAAAGCCCAAGGTGAGACATCCTCTAACTAACATAAAAATGTGGGGCAGCACTGCAGTTTTCTGCCTGGATATTCATAACAGCAGGCCTGCCCACATAACTCTCTGCTCTTCCCCCGCTGTGTATTTTACCAGAGCCAGTGTTCAAGGAGAGTAACCACGCAAACTTGTACAGGCTGTAAGGGAAAGGTAAAAGCTGAAGGGCTGTCAGGTAAGAGACTGAAAGCAGGAAGAAGGGACATTATCTCAGCCTGTAGGCAGGACTTGCACAAGCCTAACATCTGCTCTGTTCACAGTGAGTGTGATTATCTAACATCATTATAGCAGTCTAGGCTGTACAGTTTTGTTTGCTAATTGCATGCTGTAGATGATGATCACAAAACTATTTCTGTATAGCTCACAATTATATACTTACAGACATCATAGTATATATCTGTAGTTCAGGCTGCCGTTCATTTTCCATTGTAGGAAATAACGTTCTGCCACTCAGACTATTGCCAAGCTGCCCCTTTCTGGGCCAGGAGTCTCCATTTTGAGCATCAGAATCAGGATGAATTGTTTAGGAACACTTCAGTCAAAAACTCCTAGCCATTTCCAAGAACAAAATCAGTTAAAACTGACTCAGGCTGTTGGTTTTAAATAGATTCTTTCAACTGCTTTAATAGGAACAAGCATTTTCTGATTTGGTGCAAAGGTATGACATTTAGCTGGATGGTCTCTGTAGAGAAGAAAACATCACTGTGAAAACATGTCTTTTTGCCCTCTGAAAACTCTTATTTCACACAGAATACCTAACACAAGCAGGCAGTGCTGAGTTCAAAAGTTTTAACTTCACGGTGGGAAGTACCTTTTGTGTGAAAGCCTAATACTTACACCATGTGCTGAGAGAGTGGAAGATTTGAGCATGAGGCCTTTGCCAAAGTGAAGAGATTTAGAAAAAGAGGTATCAGGATACCATGCAGGGTCAAAAAAGGCAGAATATTACCACTCTTCCCCTATCTCTGCTATTGAAACCAGGTAACTTAAGCTCTTAAAATCTTAAGATATGGTTCCCAAAGTAGCTCCTCTGCCTGTAGCCCTGCATACCACATAAAATACACGAATTTATCCAGCTTGCACACTGAACTTTATAAGCACATTGTTCTTTATTGTGTTTTAAAATATAATTATACCTATAACAAAAACTTCCTTATGGCTAACACAGGCTGTCCAGATGTGCAACTCCAAAGGATTCTCTTGGGCTTCATAGCTCCAATGCACATACCAGAGGAACCGAAAACATTTAAAACACCACTTGCCCTACTGCAACAGCTACTTGCATACCCTTTCCTACTGGTATACTTTACCCCATTGGTACAAGCCCACAGTTCCCATGGGTTTATTTGTTACATAAATTGCTGTTTGGTGTGGCACAACACAGTTGGTTGTGTTTCTGCAAGAGCTTCCCAGAGCAGAGAAAGCAGAGGATGCAGGCCCAGGTCTGTAGCGCTGTTCTTCATTCCCAAAACCTGACATCCTGGTTCCAGCCGTGGCTCAGTCAACATCAGCCTTTGTCCTGAGCAGGTACCCCAGGAAACCCTCCTTCCTTCCTCTGCCGCAGCCTTCACAAGGCAACACGGCACTCACGGCTGCAGCCAGGCCTTGTCAGCAGCCTCCAGAGTGCCGGGGGGCTCGGTGCTGCAATCACCACAACGCTCAGCGAGAGACAACGCCTGGCTGGAGACATCCCAGCTGGGCGGCTAAAAGCAGCCCTCTCTCCTTGCTGGCTAATGAAGAAGGGGGGGGAATAGAAGGGATAAGAAGAAAATAACCCACAAACGTCTGGGAGAGAGGATGGGGACACAACTCCCCCTCACAGCC
>NW_010109629.1:0-26980 GCF_000699245.1 Pterocles gutturalis
GCCGGCGGCGGCAGGACCCCGGGCTCCGAGGCTCACAACGTCTGCCGCCTGCTCATGCGCAGGGCTCACGGCTTTTATACCAGAGATGCCGGTGCCGCCCACAGGAAGAAGCTGGGCCTCCTCAGGAAGATAATATGCCAGGTAACAGCGGCGTGTTCGGCGCTGGCCGAACCCTGCGGGTCCCCGGGCTGGCATCCGGGGCGGTCCCAGCGTCAGTCCTCCCCCCGGGTGCTTGAGAAGTCCCCGAGTCACACCGACTGACAAGTTTTAAGAGGAAAAAAGCTGAAATTCTGCTGAAGATTGTGCTGAAGAGAGTTAGAAATGGTTACATTTCTTTCATGAGGCTCAGACCTAGAAGTGTAGAGAGTACTACGCTGTGGAGAAGCAGCAGAAGCACTTGTAAATCTAATAATCATGCTGGAATTAGCCCTTTGTGAGATTTTATATCACTTATTTCTTCCCCTAAGATAGGTTGATATTTAATACCAATAGAAAATCATGGTGCTCTACGGAGCATCAATGTTAAATTTGAATTAAGTTCTCACAATAAGATAAGATAATCAGCAGACATCTTCAGGTAAACATGCCCCTAGTGTGTCAGTGAAGTTTATGTTACAGAAAAAAATAGGAATTAAACCAATTCCAGACTAAAGTGAACTTGTTTTATTTTTTTTTTAATCAAAATGATTACTGCTCCCATGCAGTAGTTGATAGCAATGCATTGAAAGTGAGTATGTGGAAGTTAATTGGCAATGCTGTCCATAAGAGCTAATAAAAAGATCTTTTAATTTTTTTAAAGACAAAATTTCCCTAAAAAAGGTCTTAATTTGGTTTAGAAATAAATAATATTTTTTTTATGTATTCAACAGCAAAGGTTCAATTAAAGTAAGCTTAATAAGCTGCAAGAACCAAATACTTTCCAAAAGCAATGTTTTTTACAAAAGCTGTCACTGTTACAACTTCTATCTGTTTCAGGAAGGTACTAAATTCAAGAACGTTTGGACAACTCATTCTGCATCTCCTATTGCATATGAAAGAGGAAGAATTTACTTAGACAATTACCAGTGTTGCATTAGCAGGTAATAAATTTACAGTTAAAAATTACCCTGGCTTACAGTTTTAACACAGATTCTGTTTTAGATGTGTCGCTAACTTTACTCATCTAAATAGCCCCTGTATATTGAGTGGAATTTTCTTATGAACAAAAAATAACCAGGTGCATAAATCTTTGTTAAAGTACACTCAGATGCCGTTCTGTCTTAATGGGACACCTGCTTTGGTGAAGAAAAGCCTGATCTTCCTGGTGTTGTATAACTTCAGCTTTCGGAGCACTTTAATAGGAAGATTACCAGCATTTTAAAATTTTGCACTAAAAAGCCAAATGAACTGTAGTTTTTTTGTGATCTGGTAACTAGCAGTGTGCTAAAAGAATATGTCACAAAATCAGCCTATGTAAGAAGCTTGATACTATTTCTATAAATTCTGCATTAAAGAAGTACATTATTGTTCATGTAAAAGCAGAGCGTGCTGAGTGCTTGCTGGTTTTTATTAATGTATTTTGCAGATCAGTTCTCTGATCTGATGTACTCTCCTGTTCCATCATCAGCTGCAGAGGCAGAGCTTAGGAGGCAGCACAGGGCAGGACAGAGGATGGGAAGTCCTGCGCACACCAGTCCTTGTCCTCGCCCGCCTCTCTTGTGAGGGAGGTAGCAGGGACTTGGAGAACTCCACTGCTGAGTAAGTTGTGGTCAGAACAGTTTTGAGACAGTGTCATATGATACATAAAATACAAACTACTCTGTCGGTGTAAACCACTGAGAGTTAATTAATCTATCACAGCAGAGATCTAGATCTGCTTAGCTGTGTTTTATTCCTGCATTGTCTGAATGCTTTCTAGTACTGGGGTAACCTGTCTAGCATCTTTCAGGTTTATCTTTGTCCCATCCTCTCCCTGAGGGGAAAACTCTGCGCACTGCGAAGTTTCCATTCTAGTATTTTTAAAAATATATCTGTATATGGTGCCACTCCTTTGCATTATGAAAGGCAACACTGGAAGAGCTTGAGGGGAAGGTTCCAGGATGATAATTAGTTTCTAGAATATGCTTTTTAATGTATATCACTAAAGCAAGAATGTTACTATTAAGTTTGTTATTTAAAAACAAAACAAAACAAAAACCCCCAGCACCAAACCACAAAATATAGAGAAGCTTAGCTTTTAAATATTACGTTATACTTACTGTTGTTTATTAGGCCTTATTTTGAGAGCAATTTCATGTTATATTTACAAAGTAAAAATAAGATGTTTAGATTTCTGACCTGCCTAAAGAGAAGGCAAGATTTATAAAACTGTATGAAATGACTTGTTGATAGAAAGTAGTTTATAAAGTAGACTAATGATTAGCAATCATTTTCCTCCAGCGTTGCCCAAGAGCCAAGAGTACTTTATCAAAAGCCAAAGTGTTCTAAGTCAGAAAAAATAGAAGATGCTTTATTATTGGAATGCCCACTGGTAAGATTACTTTTTAATAGAGCATTGTTGTACAAAAAAACCAAGTACCTTTCAGTGAAACATGTTTAGAATAGAGTGTTTGTTCCCTGTAAACTATTTTCTCAGTGTTTTTATGGAGTTAGGTCATTTAAGCTTTGCAACATGTCCATATTTATTTTGACCGAACGTTTAGAGGTATACTCTGAATTTCTCAATAGCGTATTCAAATGCTTTTTTGTGAGCTTTCATGGAAGATTTTAAAAACAGTGCCTTTATGCTTATGCAACAAATTCTAATTCCTTACAACATATATTGTTTCATTTTTTCCTTATTTTCTGATTAGCAAGGGCAGTAGGTGGGAGTTTTAGTTTTTACCAGTTCTATTGACATAAAAAAAAAAAAAGGCAGATAAACTGAAGACTCATTAAAGCAACTCTGCCCAAAAGCTGTTCTGCTGTTTCTAGCTAATAGATGATATAATCTCCGTCCTCCTTGAGGAGTTTTTCTCTAATCCGCTGTCCACAGAGTTTAGGAATATTAGCCCCATCCTTGAGGTGCCTAAAAATAAAGCAGTGTGAATACCATTCTTAGCAGTTACTGTTGAGTTACCACAGGATGCCTTATTCTGCAATACTTAAACAATTGTCTCTTCAAGACTGGTATCAGATTGATAAGCAGTTATACTTCATTTGTGCAAGGCAAAGAAGTTTTAAAAGGTGACTTTTCTAGAAAAGGTAACTGCCTTGCAAAACGTGTGATAACAGATTATTTATGTGATAGCTGACTATTCAGCACAGACATGAGTTTAGAGATCCTGGTGTGATTAGCAAGAAGCTTTCCACCTTTAGTTTTTGAGGAATGTATATTAACTTCTGTTTTCTTGTTACTGTGTCAAAATGTTATGTATCCTGGTACAAACTTTGTTTTCTGATAACCTTTTGTTATGTAGGGGGAAGTGCTACCAAGTGCATCAGACTATAAATCTTCCCTGATAGTCTTGACAGTGCAGAACTGGCTTCTACGTCTCTCTGCTGATAGTGGAGAAATACTGGAAAAAATATACCTTGCCGGTTCCTGTTGCAAATTCAGGTATTGAACATTGACTAGCCTTTTTATAATATAACAATCATTAGTACTATATTGGAGAAAGGGAATCATGTTTAGTTTAGTACTATCCTATGGCTGACTTCAGGTTTGTTAGGCTAGCATATTACCTGGAGTATTGTTCCTGCAGGCTGTTTTCTATAGAAGAATTTCAGCAGCTTAAGCATTATGGTCTCAAATTTGTTATCAAGTTCCACAAAAGACAGAAAAACTAGGTTACTCTTGGCTTTTCTCTGACAACTTTACTGCAAGAGCAACATACCAGGAGAGGACCTTTAAGAGCTGTAGAACAAGCCATTTTTAACTTGCAAGCATTCATCTCCATAGGATGGCCATTTTGCTCTTTAAAAGCAGAGCAGTTACTGCTTCTGGTAAACTGCATCTTTTTTTTTTGGTTCTCAGAATAAATTATTTCCTTTAGGCTGAAGGATAAGGAAGCAGTGATTCACAAAAGGAAGGAGAAAAAATTAAGATAGTGAGTGTTCATACTTTCAGAGTTTTTCTCACAATTCTGTATGGAATAGGCCATTCCTAGTTCCATGGGTTTTGCATTATTGCAAACAGTAAACATCTCAGGCATCTGCCCCAAATCAGATACTGAACAGTTTGCCTGGACACAGGGATCTGCCTAGTTATAGTAGGTTCTATTTTATTTCAAATAATGTGTTTATTATTAAATGGTTTTTAAATTATTAAGATAGGCCTTTCTTGTCACAAACAGATATCTGAGCTGGGATACTCCTCAAGAGGTACTGGTTGTAAAGTCAGCTCAAAACAAGCTCCCTGCAGCAGCACAACAGGTAAGTTTGTTGAAAAAATCTGTCATTCTTAAATTTTTGCAAAATCAATTTTTAAAAAATTACAAGGACAGCAATGGAGACATAATGCTTTGTTATTGTGGTAGAAGATGAAGATATCCTACTGTTAATAAATGCCTCAAGTATAATAACTATATTCAGTATTGTTATTCCTTCCCAGGCAGATATCCAACAGTCTGTATTGTTCTATCTTGCTGTATTCCAAGTTTTGCCTCTGTCATTCATCGGAATGCTAGAAATAAACAAAAAGGTAAGTTAATTCTTCTATTAATTGTGAGCTCTACTGTAGCTGTATGAGAGGCATGGTTTAGACAGTTGTCCCAGAATTTCAGAAGTCATACTTACAGCTTATAAAAGCGTAGTGCCCTGAAACATTAATTAGCAGTAGTATTGTTCTTGTTTCTGATAGGAATTGGGGGGAAGGTTCTTAATTTGAATGACCAGAAGAGAAAATACAAATGCATTCTGTTATTGTGTTACTCTTTGACATGTAGAAGGACTTTAGCCTTTATTTATAGTAATCATAAGAATTAGGGAATCCTAAACTGTTTGTAGACTTCATCCCTTTAAAGAAAGATGGATGTGCCTTTGACCCACTCCTAGTTATAGTCTATGATTTTTATATGCAGTTACAAATGTTTCAAACTTGTATTATCATTGATATTGAATGGCAAAATGTAAATATGTGTCTTGCTTTATCAATCAAGAGCAAACAACCTTTCTGAGGTCAGTTTGTGACCTCTAGGTAAGAGTGTATACCTCAAGCCAGATGGCAAGTTTTACTGTTCTGTTGAAAAAACATGTCTATTTTAAGTCAAGAGAGCTCTGGATACACCTTATAAATGGAGCAGTACAAACATGCAAATTCTGTCTTCAAAGCTGTATGAGCTACGGTCTCATTTGGAGTCCAGAGCTACTAGTGCATTTTAGCTGGTGCTGGGTTGGGTTGAGGTTGTAATTGAGATTGGGCTGGCAAGTGGAGGAGTGGGGTTAAGCCTTTTTCATTTGTGCCCATGAAAGTTTAGGGGCACTGTGTGTTGTTCCATTCAAAATTAGTACTTAGGCCTGGAAAAAACAGTTGTTACCAGTATCAAAGGTATTCTTAATCTGGTTAAGAATGGCATAGTAGGCAAAATGTCTAAAAGAATATTTCTTCAGTTGGGCCTGTACTGAGTACTCATCAGAGTAATTGTTACAGCTAGGAATAACGTCAGGGCAGAATTTGCAATCTGCTATCTCAGCAGAGGAAGCAACTAGTGAAGGCAATGCCAAACCTGATACAGATCTATGGAATGTAACTGTTAGATTAGAGTTAGGATTGAGGTTACTGCTCAAGACTGCTGAGTGCACCTAATGCATCGGCTTTACTGAGATGGGACACCACAATAAATTCTGAGTTCAGACTAGCTAAGGTCTCGAGGATAGAAAGGAGAGTTAAGGGTTGGAAGACTAATTATTAGAGTTTCTGTGTGGAAGACACTGCAAATGTATTGAGAAAGAGCCATAAGACTAAATAAAAGGCAAGGTCTCAGGAGTGAATATATCTTTTGGGACCAAACTGATCACAAGATCATTGATAGTGTTTAGATTTAGGAGTATTACAGCATTTGGGTTTCTTTTATTTTAATTGTTTTTAAGCCTGTTTTAACCCTTTTTAATTGCTTTTTCACATATGATTCAGATTGAATAAATGAAAACTACATTTCCAAGCATCTCTATTAAAAAAAAATTAAAACTTCACATGTTGTTATTCACTGAATACTAGGAAATTAGTCTGTTGGGTTTTTCTCAGTGGAGATGTGTTAAGTGGTGGCACAAATCAATGCTACATAATTGTTAAAACGGTAAGTCTGCTTCTCATGTATGTGCCTTAATTTGGATTCAGAGAGGATCCTGTATGCTGGGACAGCTGGATAATGTAGTCATAGTACAGCTGTGCACAATCATAGAGCCATGATTAGACTAGTATTTTAGCCTGGTGATGAAGAAAGAACAGAAGATCTGAAATCAGTACTTTTAGATTGAGTTGTTAGCTTTGCTAACATTCCTGTGGGATGCTGGGTAATGTAATCTATTAATGTATTATAATAACTATCTAACATGATATGAAGATATACTGAGAATTCATAGAGAATGAATCTGCTTGCATAATATGACTAATCTAACCTCAAGATTTTGCAGTGCAAAGTATTACAGAAACTCATGAGAAGAGATGAGTTACAGAAAACTTAATGAATCTAAAACACTGATCATAGGGTTTGGTCAGAATAAAAAATTAAAGCGCTTGCAAAATTAGGAACATAATATCAGTCTTGTGCATTGCCTCTCAATTATTTCTTCCCTAATAGAGTATTTTTCTTCTTTTTTTCCCCAGATATTTGGTAATAGTGTGACAGATGTTGCTGTTTCTAATGGAATCCTGATTGTAATGCATAGCATGGGTCTGGTCAGGCTCTATAACTTCCAGGCCATTTCTGAACAGGTAATGAAACACTAAATTTTTCATACAGTCCATGCTATTTTGGGGCAGCAAATCATAAATATTCATGTAATGCCACATAGGTACATGGGGCTTGTGTCAAAGGATAGAGTTCTTGCCTAAATCTGTTTACAGTCAGAAGATGCAAATGGGTACACTATCAGAAAATTCTACCCACACCAGTTAGAGGTGGCAAAACATAAGAGATAGAGGGGCAGACAGGAACTTCAGTGCATATAGAAAGGAGCTATGTAAATGCTAGACCAGAATGTGCTCTTCTTTACACACCTAGTCAGTAGTTACAGATGAGTGTTAAGGCTAGAACCTGCTGGGCATGGAAGACTGATCCGAAACAGAACTGCAGTGAGACTCTTGAGTTTATATTCTTCCAGTCAAAAATCAAACATTAATTAAAAAATAAGACTTATAGCGGTATCTAACAAGATAAAGAATCCACTAGTAACAGAGCAGTAAAACTAAACAGCAAGTAAATATGCATCAGTAAAGCTAAATTGTTCTGTGTTATTTTAGTTCATGGAACAACCATTTGATTTGGGACATGAATTCAACTGGAATGGTCAAGTGGGAGTTGTAGGAAAGTATCCATTTGGTCTTCCATGTAACATTAAAATAACAGGTATTTATTATCTTTTTATTATCTTGGCTGGTGGCTTTTATGGATTTCACACCAAGAAAAAACATTAAAATTACTGTGCTCATATTGCGCTGTAGCTATATTTCTGGATTTACGTTATAGTAAAAATGTGCTTTGCTTTACTTCTAATTACAATAATTAATTACACAGGGCTTATCTAGAAAACTAGTACAGCAACTAAGCTATTTGGAAAACTTCATAAGCAACACATGAAGTGGAAACCCCTGCCTTATTTCTGAGATACAACTGCTCTTGGGAAAGAGGACAGCTGTTAGTAACCCCCAGAAACAGTATACGGTATGCAAGCAAAAGATGTGAGAACGTTTAATCTAACTTGCAGAGAAAATTCAAGGAGACCAAATGCAATTTGTCTGAATTGCATTTTGATAATTCTTAGTTGTCAGAAATGTGCCAGTTTATAAAAAAATAATTCCTGAAGAGAGAACAAATTATCTATTAAAAAGAATTCTTATGCCTCAAATCATTCACTTACAAATGTTCTGCTTTATGTAATGGCTTTCATTTCTCTGAAGCCAAACAATCATTTCTGTTCGTGCATTTGAGATTAGAATTTGGTGCTAAGAATCACAGAGTGTTAGAGATTGGAAGGGACCTCGAAAGATCATCTAGTCCAATCCCCCTGCCGGAGCAGGAACACCTAGATCAGATCACACAGGAACGCATCCAGGCGGGTTTTGAATGTCTCCAGAGAAGGAGACTCCACAACCTCTCTGGGCAGCCTGTTCCAGTGCTCTGTCACCCTCACTGTAAAGAAGTTTTTTCTCATATTCAGGTGGAACCTTCTATGTTCCATCTTGAACCCATTGCCCCTTGTCCTATCACTGGATGTCACAGAGAAGAGCCTGGCTCCATCCTCCTGACACTTACCCTTTACATATTTATAAACATTGATTAGGTCACCCCTCAGTCTCCTCTTTTCCAGGCTAAAGAGACCCAGCTCCCTCAGCCTTTCCTCGTAAGGGAGATGCTCCATTCCCTTCATCATCTTTGTGGCTCTGCGCTGGACTCTCTCCAGCAGTTCCCTGTCCCTCTTGAACTGAGGGGCCCAGAACTTATTGAATTAACGAAGCCTGAGGCTCTCTTTGAAACTTTTTTTTACTTTAAAAATACATTCTCACAAGCTCACACTTGAGGCACTTAAGAAAAAATAGTAGGTTTCACCATCAAATAACGCCTTTATTTCTTTAATTTTGAATGTTACATTATTAAATGGTTTTTACAGGTGACCATCCACACTAAAAATACTTTTGATCTTTACGTTCACAATGTCAGATAACAACAGGCAAACCAAAGCAGATTTACATAAACCTGAGGAAATACCCAAAGATATAGAGTTACATAGTGAAGGCTTTCAGTTATAATGCAATGTTTTATCAAAACAAAGGAATAGGCTGCTATAATTGATGTCTCAGGTTCTGCAAAGGGAAATTTCTCTTAATTTTCCTCTCTGAGTCTGCAAAACGACAATTTAATGTTAGGGGCCCTGAGGTAAACATGCTGTGGGAGCTTTAATAGGAAGCCTGTACCAGTTTGTTCTCATGTCTTGTAGTTTTTAGTTTTGAGATTTAAAACCAATGTACTGGAGAAAACATTTTTGTTCTTCAATCGTATTCAAGAATTTGTGGTTAAGAAGTTTTGAACTCATGACAGACATTTGCCATGGCTGTTCTTTGCAGATAGTTGCATTCCTGTGGTGTTTGAGCTGTTTTCTTTTAAGGATGAGATAGCCACTGACTGTTCAATGTCATGTAATGTTTCAGTGAGCGAGATTTTAACAGTTTCAGAGTTTAAGCTTGTATTTACTATAATTCAACTATGTGTCATTTTCCTGCTTATTTAGGCCTAGCCTCCCTACAGAAATTGACTGAAGGGATGTCAGTTCTTACAGTGCTGTTTTTGTGGTGTGTTAGATACCCGAGAGGAAGTGATCAAAACTTACAAGCTATCTTGTACCTACCATGTCATTTACAGCTATTGACTGGTAAGGAATCAGATTTTGGTCACAGTGGAAGGAATGGAAAGGTACCTATAAATCTTCACAATGGCACTTTCTCAGAGGTCCAGAACTTAAAACTGTAATTTGATTTCTTAATAGAAGATACAGTAATTTCATTTAAAAAAACAGAGAGGAAGATACTTTGCTGAGATTTTTTTTTTAACATTTAGAACAAATACTTGTTGGTCCTGCCAGGAACAACTTTATGGCTTCATGTTTAGATGAGGCTGGAGAGTTTTAAAGAAGTGAACAAGGAAGCTCAACTGGAGACAGAAAACTGGCAGTGCTAGGGAAAGGACTTACAAACAATGAGGATAGGAAGTGTTGAGCAACAAGAGCAAGTCACACATAGCAGGAAAAGAGGGAGTTAAGGCAGCTGAGTCACGCTATCACAGTGGTTTGGGTGGCAAATCTTTGCCAAAGGAACATAAAAAGAAAGGCATATTTTATCAGCAGCCTGTACTGCTTAGGATTGATATCTTATTGAAACACATTTAAATCTGTCATTTAATCCATCTACCAGAATTTTTGAGGAGGCTTGCTATGTATGCTTTATTTAAAAAGAAAAAGTTGATAGGGTAAAATGGTAACAAATTTTCTTGACTCGTTTTTAATTTTCTGACATATTTTAATATCTGCAGGTTCTCTGCTTATGCCTCCATCTTCATCATTTTCTGTGTTTTCAGCAGATGCCTCGGTTTCTATAACCTGTACTTTGTTATATCTTGCACAGAGTGTCCCATTTCCTATGTGGTTAGTACAAAAGACAACTAGAAGACAGACACTTTCCAGCTTAGGAAAGACTTCATTTCCATGGGCAGTGAACTAATTCCTTTCAATCTAAATGGCTAAGTTTTTGGAAATATGAATGAAGGAAAAAGAGAGAAGCACTATGTAAACATAACTTCTGATGTCATGTGACATCTTAGCACCATTGGCTAGGATCTGGATAACTATCTAGACTATGCAGGACAAGAACAAGTCAAAGTTTGGATGAGACCTTTGGGACACAGAAGTCCAGATAAGAACCTTGTTCTCCGCACAGTGATTCGGCTTGGGTTTTTATATTCTGCCTGTTTAAATGCCCCTTGCAATAGCGGATTTTCTCCACATTTTGTCATTTTTTTTCCAGCACTTCTCTGTACTGTTAGATAGAGCTGATCTTCAGCTAAAATTGGTTCAGTTATAGCAGTTGTAGAAATTACTTTTATTTAGCTAGTTGGCAGATGTTTTAAAGCTCCATGCAGTCCATTTTGTTCAAAGGTGCTGCTCTCATTTAGTACACAGAAGACTTGCAAGAATGGCATATTACAGCTGTATAATTTATCCCAACTGAACTGAAGATTAGATACCTTCTGCTATTAATTACAAAAATTCCTAGATTTTTATTGATTTTTATGAACTCAGCTAGAGATTGTGTTCTTTGTGGTCCACATTATTTTGTTGTATTATGCAAAACGAGAAGGAATATTCAGATTCAGGTATCTTTCTGCATTTAATTCTGTTATTTGACATTGCTGCTGTTAGTCTGTTTCCAACTATTTATCACTATTTTTCACAAGAGAATACTGACCCTTTTGATATGTTCTTTGGTCTGTTCATATGTATTCCTCTCTCATTCTCATGAGCTGGATTAATTTTAATTGCTTGCTGTGTCTTTGCTTATCCAGCTCATTTGTAGTGAAGTAAGTCAAAGGTATCAGAAGAGCAGTTCAGCATGAAGATCTGACAAGGCAGTAACCTTCCACAGGGAAATACAGATGTGTGCCTGGATGCTAGGTGAGGTAGCATAGCTGGTGCTAGAAAAAAGATCACAGCCAATGTATTTCCACCAGTTTTCAAAAGATCTGAAGAATTAATAGCTTTATTGGAATTTAGAATTGTAAGGATCAAGGGAATCATGATTGTTCTGCTACTAATGGTATTAACATTACTGAATATTTGCAGATACCCCACCTTTGCTATTTGAAGCATCTTCTCTGGAGAATGCATTTCAAATTGGAGGTTACCCTTGGCATTATATCATCACACCTAACAAGAAAAAACACAGAGGAGTCTTCCATATTTGTTCTCTAAAAGACAATGCTTTGGTAATATATTTAGCTAGCAGCCTCTCTGAAATGAATGTATATCACTTTTGTCTTCATCTCTTCTTCTGAGTAATGCTCGAGGTAACAATACCCTTTTTTTCCAGTGCAGTGTTCTTACAGGGATCACCCCACAGTGTAACATGTGCTATCCATGGAGTCATGTAAAATGTTATCTTGTGAATTAGTACTGCTTCGATACTTGCTTCATTCCAATATATTCGTACTACTGTCAGTGCTACAGAGCACTGTATTCTCGGCTTAAAAGTTAAGAAATCTCATTACTTGATTCCTTGCATGGTAACATCTTAATGCTCTTCTGACTAGTCAACCTACCAAATGACATGACTAAAGAAACATTTTAAGTTTTAAGAAATTGCAGAATAAATTTCCTTAATATTTGTAGTTTATCCCTGATTTGTACCTTCTCTCTCTCTCTCCCTAGAAAGATTTTATTACTCAGTTTAATCCAGCATTCCTAATTATTTTTGTTTATGTACTATTAATCGTATATTCTTTTGCATGATCTTTCCATCTCAGCTTTTATTTTGGATTTGGATTTGACCAGAAGATACCTCTGTAATACAAGCAGCTTCTAGGCCTGTTAGTTCAGGGTTCTTCACTAAAAAACTTCTCACTGGTAAATGTCCTCATCTCTTTTAGTATCCTGATCAAATCAATTATCCCCCTCCTCTCCATTATTTTCAAAACAGATCTTTCATAACCATAGCTGAAGATCAATTTTTATTCAAAGGGACTTGTACAATCCTTTCTCACATAGTTTCTTCTGTGTGGGTTCATACATTTGAAATTTTGAATTATCAGGGTCAGCTAAATTTAACAACAAAAAGCCACTGCCAAAATCTCGAGATTTTGGCCAGCTTGCAGATGAAGTCACAAGCTATCCCAGGCTTACGCGCTCCACAAATATTTGCATGAAAGAGACTGAACCTGAGGTCTGAAGCTCAAGTCAAAGTTGTCCTAATGCTTTTCTCATGTGTTGACACATCTCATGTCTTTGACACTCAAATTGCTGGAATTGTTGAAGTGTTTGCAGAGTGTAGGCTAGATCTTCATTTTGTTTCGATTCAGGAGAGGTAGGACCGTATATAGCTGTGGTACAAGGTCATTGCTTATTGCATAATAAAAAAGTTAAAACTGTTTCATGGAATATCTTGAGAATTGGAACGGAGTCTGTTGTTGTTGTTCTTGTTCCACTGCTGTCCTCTCTGATCATGATTAGGAGGAACACTTAAAAACCTTCAGAGGTATGTGGAGAAGAGCTCGGTATTTCCTCTTTAATTAGGTCTGTGAGACTTTCAAAATACTAATATTCTAAGCTTTCCCTTCCTTCTTCAGGCAAAAAATGGCATACAGGATATGAAATGCTGTTCACTAGAGCCTGATTGGATATATTTCCATCCAGATATGTCAGGTAGAATAATCCACGTGGGACCAGACTTGGTGAAGTATGAGCCTTTTTTTCTCAAATCTTGTTTTCATTAGAGGAAAAGTTGCATAACTGCATAAATTCAGTAGTTTGACAATTTGCAGGCCAAAACACTCATCAAGCCCTAGAAACTGTGAAATTTATTAATTTGTCAGAATCAGAAGTTCTGGTAGAAACATCTGCAGTTTTCTACATGTTTAATATGGGCACTGGCAGGCAACGCTAGATTTTGATATGAAAAATCTTCAAGGACCACTGTGTTAACATTTCACTGATTAACATAAATTACAAAAATAATTTGTTTCTATTCCAGTTATTCCTGATGTTTTAATATACCTGATTTTTTAAAATTATAAATACAGAAGTGTTGTACAGTACGTGGATTAGAATACATTACTTGTTTTGTAATTTCTGTTTCTTTTGTAGAGTCTTGAAGCTTAAGGAAGTTAAAAATAATACAGATCAGATGGAGATAGCAGAAGATTTTACAATTGTGGCCAACAGAGAAAACTCTGTGAGTTTAGTATCCAAGATCACAATGTATGATTTTGATCCAGTACACAGGCATTTTGTGTGTATGAATAATCACTGTGTTTTATGGGCTTAATTCAGGGTTTATTGAAAGACATTCCATGTCTTCATTGGACTTTAAGCTGTATGAAAAAAAATTTGAAAACAATAGCACTTTCAGGAACTTTCTGAAACCTCCAGTCTTTTCTTTAGTTTTCAGCATTCTTTATGGTCTGCAGTATGACAATGTATCACTGATATCAAACATACTTAAAAGATGGTGACAGATTTCCTTCAAAAGAATGTGCCATCAAGTGATAATTGTGTGCATCTCTAGTGCTGAGGTAAGCTGACCATACAAATGCTAGAAATGAAAAGTCTCTTCTAACTTAGGGATAAGTCTTCATAAGACAACAAAGACAATACATTGCTTCCAAAAGTCTGTTTCTTTTCCTGGCCATGCACATCAGTCACTCCCTTGTGACAGGTTTGGCGTTCATCTAAGCCTTGGTGAGCCAAATCAGTGCACTAAAATAATAGAATCATAACCCAGCAGAAAAGGTGAGTTCTCTTCTGCTTGCTTGGTGAGCTGAACTGGAACAGAAGAGAGCTGAATCATCAGTTGGTCAGAAGAGTGCAGAAAGGTAGAACCAAGTGGCAAGAGGATGATCTGAACCTCCTGGTAGAATTGAGCAGTTAAATCACCATGGTTGTTTCATGAAGTCTTCTGTGACAGAAAATCATAAGGACAATCTAAATGTCAGAAAGATTAAGGAGCACACTCATGAACAAAATTTTTTGGCAGTGCCTGGAACTGTCATTTTGCTTCAGCATAAAAAGTTATGTCTTACATAAAAGCAAGTTTTTATAGTTTCAGTACTGTAAAGTCCCTGGAAATCAGTGATATTAATTTTGAAGCTTCTGCAGAAGAAAAGTGTGTGTATTAAAAATCTACACTAACTCAGGAATAATATTTCCTTTGAATTCAGGAAGGAATCTTTGTCATCTAATGACTTGCCATAAATTTTTTTTAGGGTTTTTTTAGATAACTTCTGTTGCAAAAAGAGCAAAGAAGTATGACTTCTAATCCTGTCTGTGCTGTCCCTTCTCCTTTTGACTTCCATTAAGACACTGATACCCCAGTTTTGAATGTGGTGTTAGTGAAGCCCAGTGGAAGCAACTGTGGTGGTTTGAGATGCCACTTTCCCCGTCTTCTGGAAGTAAGAGTTTAAAAAACAAATTGGTTGTTACTTAGTTGTCTTAATTCTCATTCCAGCATCTTGGCTTCAGTCACTTCTGTTCTAAATATTATGGTAGCTGAGAACCTTTGCCACCTCTACAGGACTGAGAACCTCTGAATATGAGTAAACATCAGTAATATCTCCACTAAAGCCACCAAATTCATGAGCCCTCATAAAGAAGAGATAGCAGCACTAAGGCTATGCATAGCTAATGAGTAAAACAAGATCTAAGAGATTAGAACAAGGTCAGAAAGCAAGAGACATGAAATAGATACACTGTCAAATAGATAGGAAGAAACTAAAATGCTATGAAGTCTAAAGGCACTCTTTTCTTTTTCTCCGAAGGTAAACAATGCTGTTACTGTAACAGCTTCTGGTCGAGTGGTGAAAAAGCGTTTTAACTTGCTGGATGATGACCCAGAACAAGAGGTAACTGATGTAGTGAGTAAGAGCAGTTCGTGGATTATTTAAGATGTTTAGCTAGCCAGAAGTCATTCTTGTTTCAGGTGCAGTGGCTGTAACCATTAGCTGTGTTAATTTTTTTGATTTCTTTATTCCTCTTCTGTGGCTGTCTTTGTTTTCTCAACTTACAATTACTTAATTTCCCCTTTCTGTCTGTCGTCTTTTCTCCATGGTTGACATTTGTGCTTTGGATAGTCTCTTTCTTTTAAGAAAGACCTTATGCCCCATGATACCATTATAACCGTATGTGACTTCAGTGGCACAGAAATAAGATGTTAATGTGACGAACTGTTACTCTCGTCTCCATTCAAACATCTCCTTTAAACATTTCTTATAAAGCATTTCATGAAATGAAAGAAACATAATTTTTTTTCTCTGCTTTAGGTTCCTGTAGTCTTTGATATAGTATCTTTAAATCATATTTTTTTTCTCCCAATTTCTTTGATTAGATTGCAGGATAAGGTATTTAACACTTTTCCTTTAAGTAACTGCTTCTTGAGAGTGAAAACACTACATGCCTTGGTGTTGAGTCTTCAAGACAGTATGAAGAATAATTTTTAGCTCTCTATCTAGAGCTGGAGCTGTAATTTACATAAGTACAACAGTTAAAATTCATCAGTTTCTGGCAGTCATTTCTATTCTTTTTTATGAGGAAATAGATTTTTACTATGGTAAAAATACAGGACAGTCTAATATAACCCTTAAGGTCTGCAGTTCGTTTCTATCCACTTTTTTTTTTTCCTAATCATAATAAAAATTAAATTCTGCACACTATTTTTTTTTTCCTGCTCTTACACTTTATTTCTGATTCCAGTAGATATTTTTCCATTATGGAAGAAAAAGACTGGCTTGAATTTAAAGGGTATGTTACCACCTTCATGACAGTGAGATAGAGGCAATTAAGGCAGTTCACAATCTTCACCTTTGGTCTCAGTTCATCGCTGTCACATATTCTGTGGAGCGAGAGAGAGCTCTGAACAGAACATACAGGTGTTCATGTGAATGGAATTACCCAGCATACCTATCCCCTCAAAACCAGTAATAGTTTTAAGCTATACTGTCTCTAACATGTCTGCTTTAAGAGAGTGCATGGAGTCTAAATATGTTTCTTCTGCCACTTTCATAGTACTTTTTTCTTTTTCCTGTGTGACATATATAAAAATACATCTACTTGCACATTGTTCATAACATCACTTTCTTCTCTCCTGTCTTAACAAATTTTGATGAAATACATTGGACAACTTGTGTTGGGAAAGATGCCTGTTGGGTATCAGGCTGGAAAGTTTTCTTTATCAGACCAGAAGACTTAAGAACTATAATTTTTCCACTTCTGCTTTCACCTGAAAGAAAAAGAGCTACGCAATTTAGGTAGGGGCGAGTGTGAATTTATGTTTGGTTTGTAAACTTGAGGTTTTGTTTTTCCTAAGACATTCAAAATTGTGGACTATGAAGATGAACTGGATTTGTTATCCACTGTGGCAGTTACTCAAATAGGAGCTGATGGAAGAGCTCACCTTGACTTTCACTGTAATGAACATGGGATTCTACTTAAGAGTATTCCATTATTGGAGTCCTGGGATGTGGTGAGTGGAATTCCTGTCTTTTGTTTACCCTAACACTTCCCTATACCCATTTACCATTGTTCAGATTTGAAGCAGATACATAAATAGTGTTGCCAAGTGCTATGGATGAGATTTGTACAAAATAATAATTGTAACTCAAAAATTTTAAGTATTACATCAGACAGTTCATTCATCTGAAAATCTCCGTGATTTGAAATTAAGATTTTTGTTGTTGTTGTTGGTTGATTCATTTGGGGTTTTTTGGCTGGGGGAGGGGTTGTCCTTGGGTATTTTTGATGTGTTTCTCAACCTGAATACTTGCTCTCTGGATAGTTACATCAGCTTAACTTTACAACTTGTAAATAGTCTCACTAGCTTAACTTGAACATGGCTAGAATGAAGCATGGACCTCACTGTGTGTATATTTGGAGAGATGGAATGGGCTGTTCATACAGTCCAAGTTTAGGTGGACATCCAACTTAGATGATCTGAAATATTCAGCACTTTTGGCACCTCTTTTATCATTGACTGTGTAGGCAATTTAGTATTTTAAATCAGATGCTCTGAATTGCACTTAGATTCCTAAAATAGGCATGTGGGAAACCTCTCAAAATTTTTAAATTCTGTCCTTTATCTGGAAGAGCAGTCTGCGTGTATCCACACAAAATCCCTGTCTGATCATGGAGATCACCAATGTTAAATATATTTTGTTCTCCAAGGAAAATGGTGTGAGTATTGCCAAGTCATGGAAATGGAGACTGCAATCAGAATTTTTTTTTTTCTTATTTCAGACTTACAGTCATGAAGTTTACTTTGACAAAGACCTTGTATTACATATAGAACAGAAGCCTAACAGGAGGTTCAGTTGTTACGTTTACCAAATGGTTTGTGATACTGCAAAAGATGACGAATGTTCAAGCCATGAAAAACCAGAAAGAATGTTTTGTAAAAAAGGAGGGAGAATTTTTGAATTTATTTGAGACATAAACAACAACTACAGAGACTTAAATTTGGATGTTATTCAAGGACTTCATACATATGACCTAGTCAACTACTGTTTTTTTTGGGCAGGATTTAATGTTAAAATTTTGTACTACTACATGAGATTTTATTTCTTTTTTCTCTGTAATATTGTACACTTGTCTGTAGCCCATAATGGCTTTTCATGTATTCACCAGTTCATCATTAATGGTAGATGCAGCATTTATTGCTCCTCTTCACCAATTGGATTGAAGTACTGGACATCAAGTAGAAAGAAGTGGACTTACTGATTATCTACCATCTGCTGCCATCTGTCTTATGTAGTTCTACCTATGCAACCTTAATACAGACTGTTAATAAAACAAACTGTATAGGGTAAATTTTGTATGTAGTATGAAAATGGCAGAGTTGCCATTAAACCACTTAAACAAAACCAACAGAAGGATTTTGTCTGAGAAATAAAATCACTCAGATTTGTGGTTGTGTTTGTTTTGGTTTAAAGAGAAGTATGAATAAATTATGTATTTTTACTGCCTCTGTTATGTATCTTTATTTATTTATTGTTTATATATGCACATATATTTAAAAGAACAAGCAATTCTCTGGTTCTCCCTGTGTCAAGGGTAAGGAGTTGTTCAGTCTGAGACAAAGTTTCCAGATGCTTAGCTGGATCACTGTGTGTAGCCCGTCTGATGCATGGAAGTTCCATGTGGTATATTCAGATTCAGCAAAATGCAAACTTTCATTTTAAATTAAAAAGAATCCACAACAACAAAACACAGGCTGTAGGCTTCATGGTGATAAAGAGTGTTTCCAATGCAAGACAAAGATGGAGGGATCACCAACATCTTTCTCACTACCACCACCATTATCATGAGTATGGTAATTCTAAACCCAAATATTTCTTCAGCAGTGAAATGCTCTAGAAGAATTATAAAAACTACCTATTGTGAGTTTTTGTAAAAAGTGTAATGCAAAAGAAAAAGTGAAATACAATTGGGGAAAGAAAAAACAACACAAAAAGGAGATCTGTTGTAATAAAACAACAGTAGAAATAACGAGTAGCAGCAACACCCTACCTCCACCCTAGCTTCAAGCTTCACTTAGTATCCAGCAAAGAGCACCTGACCATTGTCTGCTATTATATAAGTAACTATATAAGTAAGATATGAGGGTAAAAACTAATATGAATCTGTACTCAGGCAGAAGATCCAACTCTTAAGCAGATATTGATATTTTATGTCCATTTCTGTTTGAATCATTAAAGCAGTTCCTTCTGGAGCAAGACATTTAAACAACACTGTATGTTACATAGTGCAAGTACTGCTCTTCAAGAGTTTGCTATACTTTCCAGTGACTGTTACTTTTAAGTTATTGTAGACTTTTGCAGTGATATTCTGTTAAATCAACAATTGTACACCAGTATACATCTTTTGAAAAATGCACCAATTTGTAATCACCAGAAGGCAGCCCAGACTTGGATGAAGAAGATCACAGCCTTCATGTGAGAAATTCTGTCACTCTAAATGCACAATATGTTGCTGCACTACAGATAATGGCAGATGTTCTGTCCTGGAAGGTCACACATAGACATTTTTATTCAGAAACAGAAGAGACGTTTCTGTTTAATTTAAAACACCGTGAAAGCTATTTAAGAACAGAGAATCCAGAATGGCTGGCCCTGAATGCTTCTAACGAGTGTATTCACAACCCTGCTTGTGAAGGGGCTGGGACACACCAGAGAAGCAGAATCACTAAATGCTTATGGGTTGTGCTTTTCAAGCTGTGAACAGCAGTGTTCCCTTCTGTGCCTATGCAGAGCCCCAGAAAATTCTAAAAATAAACTATTCGAACAGGAGGAAAATCCTGACCACAAACCAGTAGTTTTTAACATCATTGTTAAAAATAACCCTGTATCTGAACCAGACACAAATACCCACATGCTTGGTGGCAACCCACCTGAATCAACAGCTTTAATTTACAGTTAAATTTTGAAACAAATCCCATCCAGAAAAAGGTATTAGTTCACTTTGCCAGGAGATTTTATATGTAAGCATTTTTTGGTAACTGTTGCTGGCAGAGCTGTACTATTATGCAGCATCAAATTGATACAAAATTTGAATAAATGTCTTAGATCTGACCTGTAGACCTACAGTTTGATGTCCATTTGTGATGATTCTAGAGCACTTATCTTTCTCTTTCTCATAATGTGAATTAGGTACTTGGAAATCTCTTACATAATATGAATAATTCAGTATACTAAAGAATAACAGTATTCGCAAAGTGGAGAAATTTGAGGATACTCATGTGGTTTCCATTACAGAGGGAAAAAATATTCTTGTACACATGCCCAGCATAATTAGCTCTGCAAGCACTGAAGTGTGACATTAGTACAACAAAAGAGAAACAAAATTGCTTTGAAAAAACAGAAGTAACTTCTTCAAAGGTAGTTTATTTCCCATTTATAAATTCAGAAATTAAGATGAATAAAATACAGAAGACAAAAATATTCTTCACTTTTCATAGGCAGTAGCTAACTTCTTTATGATCAGGAAACCCATTTACTGATAGCTTTCTGTTTTACAAAAGTCAGACTAAGGAAGTACTAGTGTGAAATTCCAAGTTCCCTCACTTCCTGTGTATTTCAGGGCATGCATACCACTCACACCATGGCTTCCAGAGTCTGCAGATAAAGCCTCAAGTAATTAGATCAAATGACGTCTCAAGTAACTGGACCGAGTGCATACTTTAAAAGATTGAAGCTTGAAAAGCTCATGCTTCCATTATTTTCACTAGCACTAGATGCCTATGGGAAAAAATAATATATGTATATATGTATATATATAAATGTAAAAATATATATGAACTGTTAACATGAGTAAAGATTCTAAAGTATTTTTTTCAAACATAGAATTGAAGGGATCTTAACCACTTTTGCCAATGTTCCCGATTAGGTAACTTCACCCAAACCTTCTTCATTTTCAGTGCAGAGAAATATTTCTTTATTCTTTTTTCTGGATATGTCCCATTATTTTAACAGCACTGTTTCTTGCTCATTTTAGTCTCATATTTTCTTTTATTTTCCTCTTGTTATTGAGAAAAATAGCATTTATATTACTTAACAGTAACTGAAGACTGCCAAAAACTCACCAGCAAGAAACTTTTTTTCCTTATGGAACAGGGACAACTATCCCACATGATGGAACAGCTAATGAAAAAATGAATTTGCTTCCCAGTTACGATAAAGATTGCTATTAGGAATACTTGCTAGAAAGGACACCCACATAGGGTGGCATGTAGACTGGATGTTTTCTTAAAGAACAGTTGTGAGGAACTGCTGTTAGCTGCTTAAAGCAAAGTCTCTGGGCGCTCTGCCTGCAAAAGGGAAAATGTTGGTTTGGTAAGTAAAAAGGTCATGGACTAGTGAATTTATATTGGGTTTCACCTAAGGTTGCTTGACACAAGCTTTCTGCTGTTGCCAGAATATACAAAACCTAAACAACATTAGTGAGAAAGGGGAAGAAGTAGTCAAAGTGTGGTTTTCTAAGGCTGAACCACAAAAGAATTTCTAGAACAGTGACTGCGTTCTTTCATAATTGCCAAGTATTGCCACAGTCACCAGTACAAAACCTTTAAAGAGCTTTTTTCTGGAAGATGTGTGAATTGATCTGATGTGTATGTAGCAATGCCTCACTAATAATAGCTGCATAGCATATCTGAACCTTTCATTTATCTCCATGAACTGGAGAAATGTAATTAGTCCCTGATAAAACAGAGAATTCAGGCACTTCCTGCAAAAATGTTACTTTTGAAGAATCCATGAGTAGTACAGGAATTGTCAACTAGCCCTATTCATACTTGACAAAAGTTTCTGATACACAGACTGAATAGGTTATGAGTACTAAAACAAGGAAACAAGTATTCCAGTATTTAAAATCCATGTTAGAGATATTTAAGGGAACATCTTTGTTTTGCAGCTATTTCACAATCTTAGATTTTCAGAGAGGACCACTTGAAGCTTTCTGATTGCTAGACTTGGCAGTTACACAACCATAACTTTAGTATTTATTTCTGCTTTACTGAAGTTACAGAATGATGACCAAAATAACCTTCAGGAGCTCCAAAAGAATCTTCTGTCAACACATTCTAATGTTTATAGATTAAATAAATTTAAAGTAGTCAAACTGCTTGCTTTGGAAAATAAGAGATTAAAATGAACTGCAAAAATAAGCTGGGGTTTTTTATTTTTTTAAAAAAAAAAAAGGAGCTAGATATCCTAGCAGAGTGAAGAGTTACAATGGTACAATTGTTAAGAACTGGTTGGTACAGCTTAAAAACTTGTCTAGTAAACTGGGAGTACAAATGCCTTATTCCTGCTTGAGTGCGGAAAGAATATTGTGTTCTTAGGAATATTACATTTTTAGAGAAGAGGAAGTGCACATTCTTCTCAGGAAGAGATAAAGGAAGCATGGAGGGGAAGCTAAAATTCACTGGAATTACTCTGCAGAGTGGCTCAAGAGCTCTGTCTTACCTGAGATGCTGCAGGAGAAGCAATGGACTCCACGCGATCCCTAGGATTGCAGGCTCACAGCCAGTCCTCAGTAACAGCTGCTTGCCAGAAGCCAGATGGGAAAACTATTCTGCTAACATATTTCCTTGGGTGCTCCATATTCAGACTCATACACTGGCAGTTTTCCTGATGATCTTCTGGATCTGCAGCTAGCCTCAACTTTGGGTATGTACGTGTGTTGCCTGCCTCTAACATGGAACTTGCAGCACAGCTGTGGCACGTTGCCATGCTCTGGGGCAGAGACCTGGGAAACTCCTGATGGTTGACACCACGCTCTTAAAAAAAAAGCCCTTTGGAATGCCGCTGTCCCTTCTTCCTACTGCCTGGAAGCTGGCTTCATTTTATAACTGTCTTGTAAACATTTGTTTTGCAGACTGAAGCAGCATACTTCCAGCATTTCTACTTCAACAAAATCACTCTTTCTTTTTTCTGCTTCATCATGACATCTCAGTCATCAGCTACCTGGACAGAGAGGCAAAAATGGGGTCCCAGAAGTGCTATCCCTTATCTTTATATTTCATAAATGTAGGAGGAATTTCCCAGTCAGTGCCTAGGGACTGAAAAGATAGGAAGGACTGGCTTCTCTCTATAAGATTTGCTTTGAGCATAAAAAGAGCACCCATCCTGTCTTCCTCTTGTCATTGATTACATATTCACCGACAAGGCTGCTGAGCAACGGGAAAGAAAATGAGAAAGCGCAAGCCAAATAAAAAGTGCAAGCAGTAAAATTTTATAATTTTCCTTTGGCAGTTCCAACTACTGCCCCACAGTTCCACAATTTTCAAAAAATGTTACAAAATACTTTAAAATATTAGAAAAATATTCTACAACTCAGAAGCAAAATGCCTATGGACTGAAGCACAATAAAGAGTTTCATTGCACAGGTAATAATGACTGGCCTATAACCAGTACAGAATTTTGGGCAAAAGCTGCACTATCTACCTTATTCTATCTCAGTGAAAGCTCTCTCCAGCGTGGAGAGTAAGGATTATTTCTACAATGGGTCCCATTCAACAGTCACAATTTTTGCAAAGATAAATTAGTGATGCCCTCAATAGCAAAGGTCAAGTGGTTCTGCCTCTTAGACATGGAACTCGGTGCCAAAAAGAGTAAAAGGATCATTCTGGTTTGTTAGTGGCACTCAAACACTAATTAATTAAACTCATTTGTCAGTATTACTGCTGGTAAGATAACTTCTGAGGGGATATTTCCAAAGCTTCCACAAGTCAGTTAAATTAGCTGCCAGTACAAACCTGGCTAGACTATCTCAGCAGTTTTGTTTGTTTACAAGATGAACAGCCATCAGGCCTCTGAAAAACTCATCCAAATGCTTTGAGGGACACTGTAACTCGTCTGGAATGTCCTGTTCTGAGGCTTGGATCTTCAATGACTTGTCCAGCATGGAAAAACCGAGATAAAGTTGTAGGCTATAAAAGAGACTCTAACCTCATTCTAACTACAGCTCTGACAACTCGGTTACTGGTCCCTGGAAATTAGAAACACTTCCTATATTTAAGAAGTTACATCAAAAACATAAAATAATGATCTATGGTGACATGGTGTGTTGCTTAGACAAATATTAATGTACATTTATGTCTAGGCAGCTGCCCTCAAAATGTATGAATGGTATAGCAACAATGACAGAAGTTGCCAAGTAGCCATGTACCACAGGCACAATACAGGTAGGAGTCCATTGCTGCCTCTTCAAAACAATCTGTGAATCTTTGTCTGGTTTGTAGGTCTTTTTTGGTTTGTCTCCTTTGTAGGTTCTTCCAGCTCTGAAGTCACAGTCGTCCTACTCCTACATCTGACAACGCAGCAACCCACAGAAAGAAGCACGTACTAGGTGATGTCCCAACAGAAGCACTAAGCGGAAGCACCACACGGACAGAGTTGGTGTTGTACTGGAAAAGCACCAACGTGCTCTAGGAGACAGAGGCTCTGGGAAATGTAGAGATTCCAAACTGCTGTGGCACCTATCTACAGTAAAGGTTAACACAGCAGGTGTTCAATGATCCAAGAGACCTGAAATCCCCATACAGGCTACTTTCATTTTTATGCCAGTGGGGGTTTATGCTCCAAACAGATTATCAAATATGTAACTCAGCCCTCATCAGTCAGCTGTATGATGCCAAGTTCCCACCCCCGTGTAAACATGCAATCCCCTTGGACATTGTAGCTGTGCTAAAGATTGCTTCTGATTCTATACCAACCTGACATTTGCATCAAGTGAGCAAGAAGACGTGGAAGAACAGGAAACAAGGAGAGACGCAGGCAGCAGTTACTAACTGTGCTCTCTGAAATCTTTTCTGCATTACAGATTTTTCACAAAGTGCATTTCACTTTGTCTAACAATTTATTTTGCACTTTGTTCAGGTTTGGTTTATTTAACACTCTATAAGCTTTCACATTTCTTCAGTTCTATTTAAAAAAAAATTGTTCACAGTTAGCTGGCAAAACTGGGCTTCATTTTTCAGTTCAATAAAATTCTGTGTTTGCTCTTGTTATGGGCTGCTTTAATATGGTACACCGGTTTGAGCTATAGGAATTCATGAAGGTCCCCTGAGAAATGTAGTTTTAGATATAACTAAAATTCACGTGGGCAGAAGATTCCTATATGAGACTGTCGGGGTGACTGGATGTAATCAAAGTTTGTTGAAATCAGTAGGAACTGGAAGCATTTCACAATTTGGAGATTTAGGTTCATAGAAGTTAGATAAAAATAAATATTTCTTTTATGTTAGCATGTAGGCTTTACAGAGACAAAAGATATTTTTTTGCACCAGCTCTGTAAAGAATGGACACATTTCAGGGCCTATGAATCCTTTTTTTGGAATTACATGTAATGATTTTGTGATTCCCCCATACGGAACTGACAAGCACTATGAAACTGCTGCTTTGTGATCTGTAACATTTCAGCATAAATCTGAAGGATTTATGATACTCTTTAACTACAGACTTTTAAAAAATATAACAGATTAATTGATTGTTTAAAAGACAATGAGCAAAGGATTCCAGAGAAGTACCGAAAAGTATATTTTTAACAGGTAAAAATACCCCAAAATTGGTCATGTATAAACTATCCTGTTTAAGCTACGTGACATTTTTTTTGTGCATAAGGAGGCAGATTTATGGTTTTATTATATGCTGGTTTGCACATAAAGAATAGAAAGATCCACTTCATTTAAGCAATCCACAGAAAATTTACTAAAATTTTTATGAACTTAATAGTGAGATGACCTGCTTGCCTCATGAGCTAATGACAATCTGGCATCCTTGGAAGTTCATGCGTGAGTGCATTCATCAGAAGAATCAGGGCTCAGATCTTCACTTCTCTTAGACACTGTGACTTGTGAAACTTAATATCAATTACGATTGTTACTACAATGAGCAACCACTTAAATCCTGAGAGCAGGTCACACCAAATCCATACAAACTAAAGCTAAGGCTTACTATACAAGTGACGCTCAAGTTTTTCTTTAAAAAGCCAGAGCCCAACTTCTATTTTTAGATTAGAGAGAAGAAATAATGAAGAAATATATCTGCATCCCATTCCAATCTGGCTTGGTCTTCATGTCTCTATGTGGATGTTTCCAACACTTCAGTAAGTACTGGGTTTGAATTGGGAGATACTCTACTGAAGTTCCATAAAACTGTTTCCTTTATTTTTTAAGCCTCAATTTGAGCATGAGATGTAAGACAGCTCAAAGACTAGTCAGAGTGAGTAGTATTTTTTTCTCTCAATCAGTTAGTTAATTTCTAATTCATATGTATTTTGACACTATGTATATTTCAAAAGTAAGCTAATCAAATATCAGAAAAGTAGCATTGAATATATGTTTGGGCATATCCTCCTACTACATCTGACAGGCTTCAGAGCCAGATGAACATTCTATAGCAAAGGAAAAAGTGACTGAATGCACGATTTGACTAAACTGGTCTAATCTATCAAATTATATTTTTTGCTAACACTGCCTGCTGTGTCTTTTGCAATTCTGTTTTCTTCTGTTTTTCTCTCTAACTTCCCTGCAATGGGCCTTTCTTAATGTTTGTGCGCTTCCTTTCATTTTATATATTTGATGCTATTCAATAGAAGAATGCCCAAATACTCCTTCATACCTAGGCCCCAGTCCATACATGAAACTGCTTAGTATCTGGTTTATATTTACAGCGCTCTGTGAATCCAGTGGTAAAGGGGATGACGATAACAGAAAGTGTGCTCCGAGTACAGTCCATCCGTGTCTTTTAAGCGTGCTCCTACTCTGCATGTTCTGCACGTCCTGCCTGCCTCTCCAGCGTTCCTGCTTTATCTGCTGGTGCTTATGGCTGTGTTGGCTTATCTTTATGTCAGGTCTGTAAATTCCTGTCGCTCATCGGTGCCCTCAGCCACCACGCCCACCAGCCTCCACTACAACCATGTGCACAAGCCCTACAAACACCAACTCTCTCCGTCCGGTGCCGGGGGCAGCGGGGAGAGCTGCGGGGCCGGCGCCCTGGCAGGGGACAGAGCGGACAGGCTGACACAGAAACGTCTTGTCTGAGGCGGAGTTCTGACT